>NC_061108.1:86834187-86836687 GCF_015104395.2 Macrobrachium nipponense
TCTCCTTATCAATTCACAGGGGCATCCAGTGGGAATAACCGCCACGAGCCATTGCCTCTTTCGTCGCCACATCCTCTTCCTCAGGCCTCTCCAAACTATGACACTTGCTCGAAGAACGGCTTCTGGTATCTTCGAGGCACGTACTCCAAGTGCTGTTTCAGGCACTGCACAAACACAGCGATGTCACAGTGCATGTTGTCCTGCGCTTGTGGCATCAGTGTGTTTATGCTGGTCATAATCTATGTCAGTTGAGTCTGCAGGCCTTCTGTAGAGTCAATTGACATGCCGGCGGGTAGCCGTCGGTCCTCTGGCAGGTTCGTCGCTCTCTTCTGCTTCAGCTGCCTCCTCCGCTGGATCAAAGCAGCTGATAGGCCCGACATGTCTGTAGAGGAATCGTCTGCGTCGGTTCTCTGCGACGATATAGGCGAGAACCGATCGCTGGCTACTGTGGGTTCGTGGGTGATGTGTCCTCCCAGAAATGCCCACGCGGTCATCATCTCCTCCTCCTGTGGTGTCCTGCTGTGTGCAGCCGACCCGTTCTTGTATTCACACTTCTCAATCTTGCCAAAGTCTGTTCGGCAAGCCTCGAAGAAATTGCGGACTTGTTGGAAGCTGCAGTCGATGAAACTCGCTGCCAGTTCACACCAGAGTTCCTCCTTCCTCCTGGGATTCGACCATTGCCTGTCCCGCTTGTCGTATAATGTAGGGTGGGCCTTGATGAATTCCACGATGACTTCCTTGTCCTCTGGCAGGAACGGGTAGTCTTGAATGTCCTTCTTGCTGGGGCGGTATCGTTTCTTCGGCTGCATGACGATACCTCTAGGACCTGCAATGTCCTGGGATTCCACAATGGATACAGTCGGCTCAATGTTCAGCTCTTCCTCGTGTTCTGAGGTCTCCGACTGTTGAGAAGGCTGCTTGTCCTGGCTATCCTGGCTGTCTTGGCTATCCTGGGTGTCCTGGGACTGCTTGGTAGGCCTGGGTGTGGTCTTCCATAGGGGTATCGGGTCACGTGGCTGGGAAAACGTGACTGGGTAGGCGTCCCTGGGTGAGTGCGCACGTGGGTCAACGTTGTTGGGAGAACGTCACTGGGTAGGCGTCCCTGGGTGAGCACACGTGGGTCAACGTCACTGAGAGAACGTCGCTGGGCAGGTGTCCCTGGGTGCGCGCACGTGGGTGAACGTCGCCGGGTGAACACCCCTGGGTCAGCGTCCGTGGGTCAGTGTGCGTGGGGCAGCGTTCCCTGGATGAACGTTGCTGGGTGAGAGTGGCTGGGTGAATATTGCTGGGTGAACGCCCCTGGGTCAGCGTCCATGGGTCAGCGTGCGTGGGGCAGCGTCCCTGGATGAACGTTGCTCGGCGAGAGTGGCTGGGTGAACGTCGCTGGACGAGATTGGCTGGGTGAACGCCCCTGGGTCAGCGTCCATGGGGCAGTGTCTCTGGGTGAACGTTGCTGGGCGAGAGAGGGCATCGCTGGGCAAGAGTGGCTGGGTGAACGTCGTTGGGCGAGAGTGGCTGGGTGAATATCGCTGGGTGAACGCCCCTGGGTCAGCGTCCATAGGGCAGCGTCCCTGGGTGAAAGTCGCTGGGCGAGAGGGCGTAGCTGGGCGAGAGTAGCTGGGCGAGCATCGCTGGGCAAGAGGGGCTGGGTCACAGAGCGGCTGGTCAGTCAGGCAGTCACAGCAAGAATGATGCCCCAGTGGTCAGTCAGGCCCCTTTTATCCTCCCCAGAATGCGCGACAACCTTCCATCCAATCGACCTACGTAGACGCCGTAACACACAGCATGGCCCGCAACATGTGCGGGGCATGTATGAATCGTGTATGACCGGGCTGTAAGGGCATCGCAAGGGCACCGTACGGCACCGTCACATCAGGCTTTAACACTCCCTTGCGGGTAGTACGACTTCACACCACATTGTGTCATGTGCGGTGTGGTACGGAACCATGCGGGTTCTTACCTCTTTTGTTGCGAGGTCGCGCTACACCGCATACGACTTCTTGCAACTTCATCAACCCGCCAGATGCCGCTCAAAAATTTGAAATGATTTAAAATCCGGGCGGCGTCACGCGGCTTTAACGGTCATCGTCTGCCCCTGCCAGCGAGGCGGTGCACTTTTTGTGCATTTATAGTGCGGTTTGTAACGGTTTCTTGTGATCCCATGCTGTGACAGCTCTCACCATGAAAGTGCGTAGGTGTAAACCAGTCTTTATTCTTATTACCCATCATCAAAGCTATATATCGTATGCTATGAACACACATGCAAGACACGGGTTGGCGCATGTCCAAAGCATGTGATTTCTGAGGCGTCACGGACCTCAAATTGCATTGGCCATCCTTCCTGGCTGTTTTCATATCACATCATTCTTCGAGGACCCAGCGCTTGTCTCTAAGCTGCCTGTCTCTAAACGGAAAAGAGCTGAGATTAAACAATTCATATATATTATATATATTATATCTTATAATATATATATTATATATAGAGATATATATATATATA
>NC_061108.1:86839187-86866687 GCF_015104395.2 Macrobrachium nipponense
GTTTCCTTGGGTAGTGGCTTGAAAGGCATAATATGCAGATTCGCCATTGACCTTGCGGGGACTACCTGATTTTTCTCAGTGGCAAAGAAAGGGGATTAACAATTTTTATTTTGGCTTAACACAATACTCATCGGCTCTCAGCGTATTGTTTTATTGTGGAGGGGGGGGGGATCTCCTCATTTTCGTGGATCACTTATATCGGTCTACCTTTCCCCTGTATGTTTACCAAGAAATCGTGTATGAAGTATATTCTCAAAATACAGTGAATGACCTCCATTCCCATGGAAGCCCCAATAAAGTTTTGAAAAACTGTTTTGGATCCCACCTGAGTTTGCTATAATGATATTTGCTTTGCATGTAGCATACGACCCTCCAGGAGTTGCAATGGTCAGCTTCTTTTTTACTCTTTTCAACCTGGAGAGTGGTCCCTTCTACTAACAACGAGGCCTTCATCCCTGATTGTAGGTGGGGAAGCACCTTTTATTGTCTGGGTTAACAATGCACCCTCCTTGCCAAAGGACATAGGGATGAAAGGCTGATCTCTGCCTCCTTGCCTCACACCTTCCCATGTGTCTTCACTTCTGACACTGGTGTTTGTCCTTGCTGTAATCCTTCCTATTCCAACTGCCAGCCTATGTGGTGAGATGGTCCTCAGTTTATCTCCTCCTCATCCACTCACTCTGGCACTTCCCCGTCATTTTTTGTATTATACGAACAATCATGAGTGATGTAGCCTCGACCCTTGTAGGCGAAGCACTGTTTAACATATTGTTTTAGGTGCCAAACCTGAAAGTCCCCCATACTCCTGCAAGTCCATCATTCATTCCTCTTTCCCCCTCATTTTCATTCTGACTACATCACCTACTGGCTGGCTTGCACCGTCATGAGTTACGTTTATATTTTCCTTTCTCCTCAATAGTTCTGTAGACTAGCCTTTGGATGTATGTAACTTATTGTAATAACCTGTTCTCATGGTATAAACTGTACCATCATATTGCTAATTTGTCCTCTTCTAGGAGTCTACCATCATTACAATGTGCAAAACTATCAAACTCGATGCAAATTCAGCTCACAAATGCGCCTACCATTTATTCAGGCTTCTTTATTGGCTATCTCTGGTGCAGATTTTCTGTTCTTTATTCAAATCTGTATATGAGCTGCACCTCACTGCTGCACCTGACTGATTATATCTACCACTAAGTTAAGCACTTTCCTACGTGTTGAGAGAATATCTTATTTGCTGGACCAATCTAATGCAGCCGCTTCCACCTCTCTTATCATTTCTACGTTCATGAACTTGACTTGACCCACGTATCAGGGGAGGTTTGTCACCAACTGAGGGGTTCGTGTTTGGCAAACTTCGACTTCTTAGTCCATCTACCGCCAGGATTCTTAACAAACTTAGCCCTCTGCATAGATGGGTACTTCTTCCTCTAGTAGATGATTATGCTATTAATATGAAACTATGTACAATTGCACGTGAGCAAAACGTGTATGAGTTGAGTCAGTATCTAAGGCAGACTGCCACTACACGTGAACGAAGTGTGGGTAAAAAAAAGAAAACAAAAAGAATTTATTACTTTCCTAAACTTGACAACAGTTTCAGTTTGACTTTATCTTCAGGTGATGCAATGTCCTCATCCATGATAATGCTGATAGTGAACGTCACTAGTTATGAACAATGTAATATCTAACAAATATTATTGTTTCAGTAGGATTTTTTCATAGCCTTGAAATTTATATACATGTAGACATCGCTGGTCTAAGACAGCATCAGATATGATAAATTTCCGTTATATTTTTTCATCGGTCCTTCCTGGGCTATTACGTTGATAGTCTGATATAATTTATTTTTATTAGCTATGCATATTTTTTTTTAAATCTACTGCTACACTTCACAAAGTCAGAAATACGAGACTGAACACCACAAGGGTGGGAGGGGAGGAAGGGGATGATATGTAGAGTAACCCAGGTCCTTACCTTACAGACCTTACAGTTCGTTCGGGTTGCCCCAGGTCCCTCAGTGTGAGGCGCCTCTAATGTCTACCAGAGAGTTGCTAGTACATCTTCCGGTATATTTTGCATCTTCCAATCTTGGATGGTCTGGGATGCAGTTTAGATATTTGTCGAGCTTATTCTTAAACACATCTACGCTCACTCCTGATATATTCCTCAGATGAGCTTGGCAACGCATTGAAATAGACGCTGCATTATCGATGCTGGTGTGTAGTGGATTAATGTTCTGTGTGCTTTCCTTATTTTTCCTGGTATAGTTTTGGGCACTATTAATCTACCTCTGCTTGCTCTTTCTGATATTTTTAGTTCCATGATATTTTCTGTTATTCCTTCTATCTGTTTCCATGCCTGAATTATCATGTAGCGTTCTCTTCTCCTTTCTAGACTATATAATTTTAAGGATTGTAGTCTTTCCCAGTAGTCTAGGTCCTTAACTTCTTCTATTCTAGCTGTAAAGGACCTTTGTACACTCTCTATTTGTGCAATATCCTTTTGATAGTGTGGGTACCATATCATATTGCATATTCAAGTGGACTACGAACATAGTTTTAAATAAAGCATAATCATGTGTTCAGCTTTCTTGTTTTGAAGTGCCGTAACAACATTCCATTTTTGCTTTACATTTTGCCAACAGAATGGCTATTTGATCATTGCATAACTGTTCCTATCATCATCACACCAAGGTCTTTAACTGTTCCTTCCTTATTTGTGATTGTCTCATTATTAGGTCCCCTATATGCATAATAGCTTTCTTCTTCTCTGTCTCCATAATTTATTGATTCAAATTTATCAGAGTTAAATACCATCCTTTTACCTCTGCCCATCATCTACTTTGTTAAGGTCTCTTTGTAGAGTGTTCCTATCTTCATCACAAGTAATTTCTCTACTTATTCTTGTGTCATCAGCGAAACTACTCACTATCGAATCCTTAACATTACTGTCTATGTCTTCAATCATAATAACAAAACAATATTGCAAACTAGCACCGTACCTTGTGGCACACCGGATATTACCTGGTTTCATCCGAATTTCTCAGTCGTTTGCAATAACTATCTGTTTTCTGTGTGTAAAAATTCTTTTAAACATCTTCCTACTTTATCTACGATATTGTGTTTTCTAATTTTCTTTGCTAATATATTATGGTCTACTTTGTCAAAAGCTTTTGCAAAGTCTAGAAATAAACCACATCTGTTTCATTTCCGCTTTTCATATATTTTTTAATATGTTCTCACGGTGGACTAACAGTTGGGTTTGTGTACTTTTTCCGGGTACGAAACCGTGTTGTCCTATATTAAACAAATTATTTTTTATTAAATGTTTCATAATATTTTTCTTCATTACCCTTTCATACACTTTCATAATATGTGATGGTTAGACGTCACAGGCCTCTTAATGACTTGACTCTAGGTCTTGATCCACTTTTGAAAGTAGGGGTGATATATGCTAATTTGTGCTCATCATAAATCTTGCCTGTATCTACACTTTGTCTTAATAATATTGCAAGTGGCTTTGCGATAGAATGAACTACTTTCTTTAACAAAATAGCAGGGACTCCATCCGGCCCTCCCCTGGCAGCAGCTCCATTTTTAATTTCCTTATTAATTGCCTGCACAATATCAGCTTCATTAATTTCTATGTCAGCTAAATATTCACTATTTTTCGTCCCTTACTTCTATATCATTATCTTCATTATCTATTCTAGGGGGGTGAATTCTCTCTTATATCGTTCTGCCAGTATGTTGCAAATTTCGTTTTTTTCATTCGTTAATCTCCCTTCAAATTCTCAGAGGGCCTATTTCTATTCTTCTTTTATTCATCTTCTTCGCATATGAGTATAATAGTTTGGGGTTTTCCTTGATATTTAATAGGGTTTTTTCTTCTTAAGCGTCCCGTTTTTTCATTTTCTTTGATTGTATAATCTTTTGTTTCTGCATTTTCTATCTTACTTTTTTTAGTTCTATAAACTTTCCATGCATTTTTTTCTTTTGCAAGACCTTTTTTCCACTTTCTGATTTTCTGGAACAAGATCCTTCTGTCTCTTGGTATGCATGAATGATGTTTACTTTTCTTCTTCGGTATATATTTATCCACTATTTTCTCCAATATTTTATATATATCTCCTCCGTATTTTACCCTTATGTCATCACTTACCGAAAATGTTTATCCCAATCTTGTTTATTCTTCATTAATTTCTGACCATTTATTTTTACTGTAGAAGTTGTATTTTCCATATCCTTCCCACATTTTTCATTTCTTGCTTATCTCTATTTTTACTTGCTTTGGAATGAACTGTTAATTCTATGACATTATGATCTGAAATACTCGCATTATAAACTATTATTTCTTTAACATAATTCATCTCGTTCACAAAATACTAGGTCTAAAGTATTTTCCTTTCTTGGGTTGGAGGTGATTTATTTGTTGAATGTTGTATTCTAGTAGCATATCTAATAGCTTTTCAAATTGCCTCTTATCTTCTGCACTACTATTACTCCTCCTTTTTTATATGTATAAGTACAACACAGTCTCCTATTCGTTCTTTCCATTCTAACAAAGGAAAGTTGAAAGTCACCAGATAGGAGAATAGTCCAGTCCTTGTGATTCTACATATATCATCCAATTTTTCAATTATTAAGTCCAAAACTCTTTAGTATTAGGAGGTCTATATATTACTATGTTCATCAATTTTTCAGATTCAAATTCTACGCTATTAGTTCACTTCTGAGTTACTATATTTCTCATATATTTTTCCTTGTTTTTTGTCTTTTTCCCATTATTTGCGGTTCCCCCTTGATTCCTATTTTTTCTATCTGATCTATAAGTTTGGAACCCTTTTATTTGATCATCATTCCCAGAGAGATAAGGAATGATTACATTCAGAGAGCAGATAAATGGAATTGAAACGATGTATGGTTTCAAGTAACCAGCATAAGTGGAATAAAATGTTATATTTACTCTGATGATTTGCTAAGCAAGGATAATCCATAAACTGGCTACGGAGATGAAGTAGCAAGTGCGTAACTGTAAACTTAATAAGCAGAGAATAAAATGAAAACAATTAGGAACAACATTTTCAATAATATGGGAAGGCGATGGGGAAAGATAGGATCCAAGCAAAGCTATGTAAGAACCTGGTTGGAAGAAATAAAAGCCTGGAGGGATTTATTTACTGGAAAAAATCTAAGAGCATGAGAAGATAGCAGAGAGGTAAAGCAATAGCCTCTGATATTCACAAAAGAGAGAGAGAGAAGAGAGAGAGAGAGAGAGAGAGAGAGAGAGAGAGAATTCTGGAAGTAAAAACTACTTATATTTAGACAATAAAGACAAGGAAAATGATCGTGGAGAGGTCTTCAAGTAAAAAAAAAAAAAATAAATAAAAACTGATGTCTTTCAGGGGAAAACAAACTAAAGGTGAAATTTTGACTGTATCCACATGTATAACTTTCTGAAAAGTCGCAGATGTTTTGTAATCTCCCTTTTCTAACTGAATTTCCTTCATCATTCATTTATTTTTACACATTAATCCTTTCATGTTGAGTTCTTTGTGGATATCCTAGAAATATTGTACCGGCAAACTATCAAAATACGTCGGAACCACTTGTTATGTGCTTGTTTCCATATTAAAATTATAGATTTTACTTTTTCCTCCGTCACGGTATCATTCAGTAACATTCAATATTCTTATTTAAAAGTCCATTCTAGCGGAAACTGATGGCATGAGAACATCGATGACCAAAAGGAAAACAAATTTTAATGATTTTTGTCATCACAACTGAAGTGACTTTTATCCATAGATGCAAATAGTTGCATATAATTGGCAACATACTATATTTAGGTTGATGAAATTGCAGCCAGGGGAGTACCATAAACTATGCTTATTGTAACGTTTTGTTAGATATTTTCACTAAATAAGAAGAATATAAACTATCTTAGAATTTCAGGAATATCTTAACAACGTATTTGATTATTAAGGATTATCTTTGGCTTGATTACCAAACATCTGTGTACTCGCATATGCATGTAAACAAAGGCTGACTGATACATGATAATACTCGATCAGTTCTCCCACTCGATTCCTCACCTGAAAGGTCAAGATTACACATTTCTGAATAGATATGAGGTCTGATCACGCGGACCCCTTCGAGGTTAATAAGGCCCCCATGAGACAATGGGAGTCGTATCGAGATTGAGGACAATACTGGAAAGGGGGAGTCGGCATTACGCTAGATTATGAGCGACCAAATGGAGGAGATTGTCCAATAATGTATATATGTTTGCAGGGACTGCCACTAGCTAATAGCACGCGCATTTGCGTCAATAGCAATGTTCTTTTCTTTTTAGCAGTATTGTTGCATTCATTCTCTGCGCAATGATAGTGTGAAAGTTATCATAATCCGAAACAGATCCTTTTAAATTTCTTGTATTTTCACAATAACCTTTCTTGCTTTGTAAGCGTTTAAACTTTAAGTTTCTGGGGTTTGGAATACATGAGAGTCATTTTCATATTTGCTGATAACATATTAAAAGATGTTTACTCTATATTTCAGTGAAACTTACTGTAAAAATTTATCTAACAAGCGACGCTATTGCTCATGTCTATTCTAAAAGACTCGAGTCTCTTATGAATTTCAGAACAGAAAAACATCTCTCATGACAAGCGAAAGATAGAAAGGTCAGAAATAGAGCTGGAAGCGTCTCCCGGAGGGACTTTCCAATTTCCTTGCCCCGCCATCCAGCCCCCACCTCAGCTGTCCCTGACTGCCTCATTCCAGGCACCTTGCCCGATCTCCTACCTCGCGTCTAGATTGCATTCCGGCCGACGCATATTAATGTTGCACGGTATTGTGCTGCAACTCTGAGAATAACGCAAGACAATACGTCTTCTTGGACAACCACTCCGGGCAAACATCACGTCGTCTGAATACTAATTTGGCGCTGTTCAGGAAGAAAGGCATGTAAATTTATAACTCCGTTGTCTATAGATAGAGTGTTGCACTAAAAAAACGCTGGAATGAACATTCACTCTTATTATGCTACAAATGAATAGAAATGTTTGAGGTCATTATTTTACATTTTTCCCTATTTTCACTGCATGACTTAATGATTACTCCATAATCATGTGGAATATTCTAAGGATAAACTGAGGACAACAATTTTTCTTATAACCAAATATGACTTGATTACTGGCGTTTTATTTACTAGAGCTGGAGTTATTGCAATTTTCAGTGCAGAAAAAAAAAATGGACTGTAATATCTCGTTTGGGGTTATACATTTGATTTGATTTTTTCCTAATGATGTAACGAAGAAATATTATTTGGAGTTTGTGTAATCGGTTAAATTGACCTCATAAGCTATTGGCAATACTGTGGCTGGGTTTTGAAGCCACTTGATTTAAAACATCATGTAGTAATATGAGAACAGTTGCTACAGTATATCACATAGAAACAGTAACCTCTAAAAGGATGGCGAACAGTACGCATCACATTTTCAATAAATAACAAGACCTGCATCCCCTTTACCGAAATCCTCCCCCCTTCTCTCTCTCTCTCTCTCTCTCTCTCTCTCTCTCTCTCTCTCTCTCTCTCTCTCTCTCTCTATCAGATTTAATGTTGCTCTCTCTCTCTCTCTCTCTTTCTCTCTCTCTCCTCCTTTCTCTCTCTCTCTATCAGATTTACTGTCTCTCTCTCTCTCTCTCTCTCTCTTTCTATCAGATTTACTGTTGCTTTGTCTCTCCGTTCTTTTTCTGTGAGCATCGCGAGTATTATTATCTTCCCTTCATATATTAAGAATTCATATTTCATAGCTAAAGCTTCCAATGGGTGATACATTTTTGTAATGCATTACGGAAGCTAAAGCCTTGCAGATGAAATGACAATGAGAGTACCAAAGGAAAAATAAACAGTCACAGTACCAAAGGGTTAAATCATACATAAGATATTACGATTCGCTGAAAGCCTGATAATTATATATTTACCTACGTTCTGTTGCTTATTGTATGAACAGTGGAGTACACCTAAAATGCTTTGCTTTACCCTGAAAGTTTGTAAAATCTTTCAAATATACATACATACATATACATATATATATATATATATATATATATATATATATATATATATATATATATATATATATATATATATATCATATGTATATATATATAGTATATATATCTAAAATATATATATATAGTTTATATATATATAATATATATATATATATATATATATATATATATATATATATATCTATATATATATGAGAGAGAGAGAGAGAGAGAGAGAGAGAGAGAGAGAGAGAGAGAGAGAGGGTCATCAACCATGATACCCTTCTTTCGCGAATCATTTTCTTTCCTATAACTTTGTACCTTTCCCTGTCTTCCCTACATCCAGGCATTGGACACCTACGTGCACAACACATCCTTATCATGTACCCACTATATCGTCAAATATGTTGATTTCCACTGAAAAACCTTTTGCTCGGGCTCAATACCATCCATTCCTACCGCAATTCATATTGTCTCTATCTGTTATATCCTACCAAACATTTTTTCATGTTTTTATAAATGAAACATACAGATTTTTCTCTGTATTTTAAAACTTATGACCGTTTCACAACAAAAACCTTTATCCACTGACCCTTTTCCCTATCTAATCCCACGCTGTTGCTTTCGTACCAGTGCTTCTGTTTACTACTTGTTTGCCTCTATCAAAATTCCCACTATGCACCTTTCCTGGCACGCTAAGCAGTACTATGCCATTATGCGCTCGTATTTAAGAATTGGACAATTATTCATCCGGTCCCTCCTTCACAGTCCTTACCTCATCCAAGGATAACTTTAAGCACCGAATTACATTATCACAGGGGAATTGGACTTGCAATCATATCAATTCCTGGTGCTCTTCTAATCTTAAACATCCTAACTGTCCTTCATATGACCTCAGCAAATACCTCCATAAGTTTTGCTATTAAGTAAGAGGTTAATGCCATCAGTCAGTGTGCTTCATTTAGTGTATCAGGCATAACTAAAGGCTGTTTGCAGCGTTCATTCTGTCCGTAACTGCACCTACTTTTTAACTTTTTATTTTACCTCCATTCCCGCTTCCGTTTCTTAATATTGCTATTCACCTTCTGTAATTATTCGTCTTAATGCAAGTGTGGATCCTTAGTTTTTTGGATCTCTTTAACTTGCTGTCCAGCCAACTCAAGTCTCTCCTTTTACCACTGAAGCACTGGATGGCCGAAATTACCAAAGTACTTGGCTTAACACCCCAAATTCCATAAAAGCAAATAACATTCTTGCATATTCCATTCTCGATTCATTTAGCTCTGACTTTGTTCGATCCTCATTCAACATGTCTTGAAATATTCACATGACGACTTAGAAATGCATTCACTTTAGATTCTTCTCTCCATTTCCACATACAAGATATACTTGTATGTTACCTTTCCTTTTGTATGCAACGCCTGTTACAACGGCTTTCTATTTTACTTTGAATTGTTCTTCACCATCGCCTTCCAAATTCATTGCTTGCCCTCTTATTTGCCTTCATTTTCATATTGACTTCCCTGGCTACCTTACCTGCACCTGCTCTTTTCCTCTTTATTACAACGTCACCTGAAACATAAATACTTTCTCTTCATTAAGTCTTCTATTACCAAATCCCAGCAGTTTCTGAATCTTATTACTTTCTTATGCATTCAAATACATCCTGCTGTTCTGGTCCCACCCTCAAATTTTGCATACCGCTCTGCCTTGTCTTTAACCTTGGCCCACAGTTCATCCTAATTCTCAAAGTATGCCGTTATCGTTTCCTTATCGTATGCACCACTCTTGATTTCGTTTACAACCAGTTCTTCTCCCCAGTATATCTTGCTTTTGGCTTCAACCCAATTCTGATCAGACAAACATATAGTTATTTCTATTCTCGCCATTACAACCATAAAGTTGCTCTTTCATCTGCTTTCTGCTAACATATAATCTAACAGTTTCTATTCCACTTCATTTCCCGATTCCCAGGAATAGTAATGCATGGTCGTCTTTGTAAACCGTGTAATTGCAATAATCAAGCATCTTTCCAGACCCCACCAGAAGACACCCCATTCTCTACAGCGTCATCGCTCTCTATTACCTATGGATCCGCTCGTATCACAAGCACACACGCACACACACACACACACACACATATATGTGTGTGTGTGTGTGTGTGTTAGTGTGTGTATGTATATCTATATATGTCGCGTGTGAATTTAGGTGCGTATGCTCGTATCACAAACACACAAACACACACACGCATATGTATATATATATATATATATATATATATATATATATATATATATAGAGAGAGAGAGAGAGAGAGAGAGAGAGAGAGAGAGAGAGAGAGAGTGTGTATAGGTTTGGGTGCGTATGCATTTACATTTCTATCGATGTATGTAGGTAGGTAAGTGTATATATATTATATATATATATATATCTATATATATATAATATATATATATATATATATATATATATATATGATAGATAGATAGATAGATAGATAGATAGATAGATAGATATATTTGTCTGTGTGTATGTAGATATATATCGAGTACGTATGTACTGTAATATGCGTGTACGGAGGTAGATATGCACGTGCGTGTGTCAACACCAAACCACCGAATCGATATAGCAGTGCAATATTTGCAAGAGCAGAAGATGAAGCCATTTGTGCTATAAAATGTCTTCTCTGGATCATTTACTGTCGCTATCTGTTTGCTGCAAACAGATACAGCTAAATTATTGGTTCTCTCACCGGTGGAGATTGGCGCGATCTGGTTCAATTCCATACCATGGAAAATGGACTTAAAGGGTATATTCCTTTCAGCGTAAACACGGCCATGTCGATTTTGAAGACAAATGATGTTTGCTCCGAACGGCAAAGTGTTACTATAAATGTCAAAGGAATGGCCTCACGCCCTGAAAGATTTTATTCAACCCAGTGGTTTTTCATGGGCAAATTCCTGAGTATAAAACGTTTCTGTGAGATATTTAAAATGCATTTTAACTTATAATCAAGGTATAAATTAAAGAAAAAAACTACTATACTATCTCTAGAATATAAACTTGCACGCTTCATATTATGTCCATTAGGTCATAATTCAATTAAATAATTTGTTTATCGTTCTTATGGATATCACGAAAATGAGATTTACATATTGCCTTATAACCTGCACCTTTATTCTTAAAATATATTTCAAGAGAATGAATCGTCTCCTAAAGTTCCCTTCATTCGCGAACCCTCAGTTTATGTCATAAAAATGCGAAGATTTATTCTTTTTTTTATTCCGCTTTTCCTAAATACCCATAAATTATTTTACTTTTTTTATTGTCCTCGCATTCAGGATTCGCAGTGATATTTTTGGACAGGTAGGAATGAAAATGTTATTTTCCTCCAATCGTTACTCCGTCAACGAAGTTGAAAGGGGTGATGTTTGGATCCATACCTGTGCGCATGAATTAGCAATGTATATCAAGAACAGTTGAACAAGATTCATTGAAACTTTCCAGTTTACTAAGCTTAAGTATATCTTTGTTTTACCAGACCACTGAGCTGATTAACAGCTCTCCTAGGGCTGCCCCGAAGGATTAGATATTTTTACGTGGCTAGGAACCAATTCGTCACCTAGCAACGGGACCTACAGCTTATTGTGGGATCCGAACCACACTATATCGAGAAATGAATTTCTATCACCAGAAATAAATTCCTCTAATTCCGCGTTGGCCGAGCTGGGAATCGAACTTCAGACCACCGGATTGGCAGCGGGGCGCCAAAACCACTCGTCCAGCGAAGAACTTTACCAGTGTACTATATAACTAACTTTTAATTGAAATTATTCCGTAAGCACGGATTCTCGAAAGTGTAAATTCTTTTTAGTTATCGAGATAGCGATGGTAACCTTTTCAGGTTATTAGATAGTGACAGCAAGTCGACAACAGCCAAGTTAGACAACCTAACCATACTTTTAGGATACAAAATTAGAATCACAGTTTTTGGGGGGGCTGAGCTAGTTTAAAGGCTACTCAACTTTTATGAAAACCTATTTATATAGACAGATGCAAATATTATTTCCCATATTGATATTGTTCATCAAGTTTTGCCAATAAGATCAAGTCACTGATCACAAGAAGAGATGTGCGTGTGGGATCCTTTCCATCCTTATAAATTTTAGCAGCCATTGTCTGAACTTGGTTTTAGTTTTACTAAGATCGACCTCGGAAGGATTTTGGCGAAGAAAACAGGAAATGTTACCTATCAAACAACAGGCAAACAGTAGATAGTCGGTAAAGGTATGGGATAGGATTTTACATTTCTTGTCTTCTTGCGCCTGCGCCGAGAGTCGCATTAGTAGACGGTCTGTCCTGCTTTTAGGACATAAAAAAAGTTTGGGTGAGGGGCGGGAGTCACGAATGCGTGACTGGAAGATAATTAATTAACCCCAAATGATATATTTGAAAATCCATCAAAATAATTTCAGTAAGTGCTATCAGTAGTAAATCTTGTCATATTAACGGCGTCATCATTTGGTTTCCTTAAGTTATAGAGTTCCTAATATGAATTGACGAAAAAAGCCTTACTCGCCTAATTCGGAGTTATTTGGTTTTCGGGTTTGCTACGCAAGAGAGTAACATTAAATTATGAGGCTTCCTCTACATTTTATAGTTGGTTGGTTTTGATTAATCCGACTTTGTGCCAGCATTGGTCCCTGTCCTAACCTGCGGTAACATTTTGAAGATATTATAAAGCCTGATATGCATTCTGGCTATTGGCCGGGCGACGCCTACCTACTTCTTCAATATTTCAGATGATAAGTTGGACAAAAATTGCACATTTTGCTTTCTACAATGTGCAGAAATAACAAGAAGAATTAATCACATTTTATGGCTGTACGCAATTCTTCATTTTACAACTCTAGTCTTCCTTACCTCAGAGGCCACTTATTCATCTTAATGGCTTCTTGTTTTTATCTGGTTGCATCTTGTAACTAAGCTCAGTTACCATAAAAAGACTTGGTTTAGTCATGCAATTACATATAATTAGTGTTTAGCTTTTCTGTAAAGATACTCTCATCCACACACTTTATTGAAATCCAGTTGCCATATATTGTTTACATGTTCTTAAAATAATACAAAACAATTTTTGCCAAATGCCCTTTTTATTTTATCAGATCCATTATCACATTATTTGTACAAGCACTAACTGATCAGTCTAGCTATTGTGTTTGCTTTTTTTTTTTTATCATAATTATAATTCCTGTTCCACATTTAACCATCCTGTTAACGTGAGTTCTACAGATCCTAGCGTCAAAAAAAATTTTCAAAGCTATTTATGTCGATTCTAGTGGTCTTGCCCTGCCCCCTCCCCCAGCTCCACGTCTTCCTTCCTGTCTTGTCGACTATTTTTTTATGTTGATGCGGTCATTTCATGGCTTGGGCTATTTTCTGCTCTACAGACGGGTTGGGTCTGTCAGTGAGAGAGAGAGAGAGAGAGAGAGAGAGAGAGAGAGAGAGAGAACGAATATCTCTATGAAATTTGACAGCCAACATCAGTATTTATATTACAGATATAGTTTTACACTTCTTGAGTTTGTTATTCCTTACACTTCACAACATCTGGAAAAAGTCCTGCTTGATTAAGAGAGGCTTCATTTCTTTCAAAGACCGTGCACCAGTGATATTTCACCAATACACACACACACTTATATATATATATATATATATATATATATATATATATATATTATATATATATATATATATATATATATATATATATATGAAAGCAGCGTTACCAAACAAACATATTATTAATGCCAGAGACCTCGGCAACCGATTCCCCTTCCTTATTTCCCGCGCCGGTGTCATTCCATTTGTTCCTCCTTTCTGGTTCTAAAGTGCGTGGATTCATTAGCTCTTATTCAAAGGCCACGGCCGCCATTTCGTTTTCAGCAGAGTTCATTAATTTCCAGGACGATTAATTCATCACATATTCTCTAAGAATAGTGTTCACCCCTTTTTCTAGGATACATGTACTCACTTCTTTCTTTCATCTTTTTATTTGTTTTTTTTTTTTTTGCGCCATCTATCATGTGCTTTTTTATTCTTATTGCTTAAACCTTATATTCCATTTCTACATTCACGATAACGAAGTTATAATTTAATAATATAGATATATATAATATATATTATATAGTATATATATATATCTATAATATATATATAGTATATATTATATATATTTCTATATTATCTATTATATATAATCTATATAATATAATATCTTATATATAATATATATATATATATATATTATAATATATATTAGAATATATTAATATATATCTATATAAATATATATCTCTATATATATATATATATATATATATATATATATATATATATATATATATTATATACAATACATATATATATATATAATTATATAAACTATATATATTATATATATAATCTATATATATATATATATATATATATATATTATATATATATATATATATATATAATCTAATATATATATATATATATGTGTGTGTGTGTGGTGTGTGTGTGTGTGTGTGTGTATATATGGTAGAGCGAATTAGATATTAAAGGACATTGTAGCTCGATATATGTATATGAATCACGGAAATGTGATATGACTTATATATATATATAAATATATATATATATATATATATATATATATGAATATATATATATATATGAATATATATATATATATATATATTATATATATATATATATATTCATATATATATATATATATATATATATATATATATATATATATATATATATATATATATATATATATATATATATATATATATATATATATATATATATGACAAAAGGAGGAGAGGTAAAGGCATGTCTTAGCTTACATAATTTAGTGCCGACGTTTCACATCGCTTCGATGCATTTTCAAGACTGGGGAATTGATAAGAATACAAACATATAAGACTTGTCACTAATAAAACACGGTATAATATTTAAAATTGGACAGTAAAACACTAAAACTTTTAAAATTTAAAAATTACTTCACAACAAAACACATGCTTGGAGAGACGACCTACCAGAGTAAAAGTTAGAAAGTGACTGAAGGACAGAGAGGGAAAAAAAACACACCGACACACACACACAAAACTATACAAAAGACAAGAGACAGAACTGAATTAAGCAAAAGAGTAGATAGGCTATGAACAACTGAACTGACGAGGACCGGGCATTTATATTCGGTGCATTGGTTTTGATTAAAATGGATTCTAGTGGTAAAAGCTCATCATCTTTATTGGCTGATCCAATAATTTTAAAATCGATTTTTTTTCCTCTGTCCTTCAGTCACTTTCTAACTTTTACTCTGGTAGGTTGTCTCTCCAACCTAGTGTTTTGTTGTACAGTAATTTTTACATTTTAAATGTGTTAGTGTATTAGTGTCCAATTTTAAGTATTATACCATGTTTTATTAGTGACAAGTCTTAGAAGTTTCTATTCTCATCAATTCCCCAGCCTTGAAAATGCATCGAAGCGATGTGAAACGTCGGCAATAAATTATATACGCTGAGACATGCCTTTACCTCTCCGTCTTGTGATATCTGTAGTGCTTGAGCTCCCTTACTAGTCTCTCTCTCTCTCTCTCTCTCTCTCTCTCTCTTTCTGTCCTTTAATATCTAATTCGGAATTAATATATATTCATATAAGTTTAACCGAGAGGGAATTTATCAAGCGATAATAGAATTGCCGGTCGACAGGCGCGAACCATCGACCTCTCAATTCCTGGACTTAGCCAACCTCGCAAGGTTGGCTATGGCTTCACTCTCAGTCCTGGAATTGAGAGGTCGATGGTTCGCGCCTGTCGGCCGGCAATTCTATTATCGCTTAATAATTCCCCCTCGGTTAAACTTATATGAATATATTATTAATTCCGATTATACAAGGACAGAGATTTAGAGCAGAGAGAGAGAGAGAGAGAGAGAGAGAGAGAGAGAGAGAAGACTAGTAAGGGAGCTCAAGCACTACAGATATCACAAGACGGAGAGGTAAAGGCATGTCTCAGCGTATATAATTATTGCCGACGTTTCACAACGCTTCGATGCATTTTCAAGGCTGGGGAATTTGTAGCTCGATATTTGTATATAATCGAATTCGGTTTAAATGTGAATGGTGATATATAATATATAATATATATATATATATATATATATATATATATATATATATATTATATATGATATATATATATATATATATATATATATATATATATATATATATATATTATCGCTTAATAAATTCCCCCTCGGTTTTAAATATATATGAAAATATAATAATTCCGGGGTAGAGCGAATTAGATATTAAAGGACATTTGAAGCTCGATATTTGTATATGAATCACGGTAATGTGATATGACTTTATTATATATATATATATATATATATATATATATATATATATATATATATATATATATATATATACATATATATATATATATCAGTAAGGACACCAAGGCCAAAACCCGGAACAGCATTTTGCACAACTTTATTGGGACATGTTTCGAGTAGTACTATCACTCGTTATCAACCTACAAAATTAAAATGAATGACATCATAGTTCTTGCAATCAAATTCACAATAATAAAATGACATGTATAAGAATGATAAAAGTACGTTAAAAGATAGCTAATACTTAAAAGAATAAAAAATTAAAAAATGGCAAAATGAAACAATTCAGTTGATGAAATAAAATAAAGCAATTTAAGTTACAAAAACGGATGGTAGAAAAGAACAGTAAATATACTAGTACGATATACAAACCAGCAGGATGCAGACTAAAAACACAAAAATGAGGTACTAGCTACATTTCCAGCCAAAGAAGGCTTTATCTTAACATAATATAAATCTTCTAAAATGTCGAGGTCTGTGGCAAACTGGGCAGAGGTTAAAATAGAAAAATCATCGATATGTAAAGGGTGACCAGACTCCTCGCTATGTTCCCTTATTGCACTATAACTAGGTCTTGTAAGATAATTGCCTGTACGAAATGACCTACCAGGGTGTTCAAACCATCTCATCCAAGCTGATCTGGTAGTTTTTCCAACGTAAGTGGCATCACAACCATTGCACTGCCATTTATAGATCAGATTGGACCAAAGGCTTGTTGGTATAAGGTCTTGAATTTTGAAGAAATTTCCTAATTTATTTTGTAAAGTAAAATATATTTTGATATATAGCTGAGGGTAACCAATGGACAAAATAGAAATTAATTCCTTTTTTAGATCGTAACTTTTATAGATCGTAAAAAAACCTATTATTTATCTACCTTTAACTTTTACTGGAACTCATAGTTACTCATCCAGGAGCAAAAGCCCTTCATGAATACGACGCAGAAGGCCTTTTTGCTCCCGATCTGCATGCGAAGGAACACACCAGTAACGGCAAACTTCACCATATCGCCGCACGAAAACGCCCTAATTCAAGAGGAAAATAACACCGAATACGACTTTAATACCATGAATAATACCAGCAGTGACGTCACGTGGTCATTGAGCAATCAAAATGAAGCCCGGCGTGATGCTATGCAGTTGAAAAGATCAGCGCAAGTGTTGAGCATGCGCTCGGGAGCTGGCTTCAGCCAGCAGCCAGGCAGCCAATCATAAAGCAGCTCCCCATTCACTAGTCAATGAAAAGGCAGCAGCACGAAGCCACCCCAACCCCCACGCTGCACCACCACAATAAAAGCAGATGGACTCACTCTTACTTCATTCCATCACCCACCTCCGCCTAAGAGGATGTCTGAAGTTTTCAGACGAAACGTCGCGGCCCCACAAAAAGAATAGAAAGGAATAGAATTTCATTTTAATTCTACCTGCAATACACTCTACGGGATATAAACAAAAAATTTGACTATTTCCACCGGAATTTTTTACCAATAAGAATCCAATCGACTTTGACTATTACCTAATTAGGGATATGTCAACCTTCGGTGCGTTGCTCACAAGTTTAAGCAACGATGAGAAAACAATAATCAGAAAAATAGAGAAGAACCTTTCTAAAATTAATGAAGCTGAGGCAGCAATCACTTTTAATAAAAGATGTTTAAAAGAGGGTTTACTCCAAGCATGCAATAATAATAATAATAATAATAATAATAATAGTTCTACCTGTATCATATTGAATTTCCCTGATTTTGAATAGTTTATAGGTGTTCCAAATAACAGCGTCCAACAGCAAAAATATCAAAATTTTTAATTGTGAACAATCATTCTTTATTACGAATTTTGTCGCTTTTGCACGATAAAGAAACATTAAATAATGGCCTTCGTTCACTGTCTCTTTGTCTGCACGTCTGTCGCTCTCTTTTTACAAGGTGTTGTCTTAGGAAGACTATAAGCAAAGGTACTCTCAGGAATGTTTACACTAAGCAGCTTGGCTGACGAGGAAAAGCAAACAATGGATATCACAAAAATTTAAAGGCATTCTCTTTAGCGAAGGTTTGGTTTACTTCATCCCTCGGCATTTAGTTGTTTTCTTTCATTGCTACTCTACTCTTTATTTTGCCATAAGAATTCAGAAAAATAATTAGTACAGACTTGCCATCTTTTTTATAAGAGAAACCAATAAACGCAGTAATAATTCTAATAAGACTTAATGACATCGCACATTAGTTACAACAAATCACCTCGTCATTGACCCTCCAATTGTAAGCTGTCCGCGTTATTGAAAAGCTATCCATAAAATTCTAAATACGCATCAATAGAATGAGATCTTCTCCCGGGTTTATGGCCGTCTTGGGAATAGCTTCAAGGTGGTCATATTAATCTACGGAAACCGTAATGAGCTTACGAAGGAATAATTACATTTCCTATACACAAGACGAGGATCATTTATGATATGCATTAAGTCGGAATATACGCAATTCATACATACATACATATACATACACACACACACACACACACACACACATATATATATATATATATATATATATATATATATATATATATATATATATATCTATAATATATAGTAGCTATATATATATATTCGTTAAAAGCAGTATCTTTAATAGCATGGGTAAGTTTCTTGCAAGCATCTTCATACGGACGGATTTTTTTCCGATTCTCTTTCGTCAATTTCTGGTGAAAAATACGTATATTTCCTTCTTCCATCTATTGGTTTTAGCGTGAGCGCTTTTTCGTTTTTAATGGCATTATCCAGCGACTACGGACTTACAGTGTGGGGAGAATGACTTTCAGATCAGGGTACTGTTTGGTCAAGTGATGAAAACCTCACCCATTCCAGGGCGTTGTTTCGGGTACGAGGAGCGCGGGTGACAACAAAAGTGATGTTTTAAGCATTCACGTGGTTGAATAAATGTTTAAAGTATAATACCAAGTGCTCAGTGTTTCATTAAATTAGTATTTAAAATTTGGTAAAGTCTTACATGTTAATTTGCAATTAAAGATAATAAGGTACACAAATAAATACATTTTTTTAACGTATGCAGAAGGTACAAATAAACAAGTGTCTGTTTATACATAAATGTATCATCTTGAATCCCCCTGATTTAGAATAGTTTATAGGTGTTCCAAATAACAGCATCCAACAACAACAAAAAAATCAAAATTTTCAATTGTGACTAATCATTCTTTATTACGAATTTCGTCGCTTTTGTGCGATAAAGAAACATTAAATAATGGCCTTCGCTCTCTGTCTCTTTGAGTGCTTGTGTGCGCCCGAAGGCTCTACTCTATTTACGACTGGAGGTTCGCGTTGGACGGCGCCTGAGTGACTTGAGAAGGAATGTTGCTTGGCTTTCGCTGGGCGCTCTTGTGTCCCCTGAGGGCCGCGATTTAACCGGTATCACTATTTACCGAAACGACCAAAAGGGCAGGAAAGACCGAAACGGCGCAAAAAGTGACCGGGACGGCTGAAGGCTCCCTGTTAATCGATATGTCCCTGTGGCTCAGTCACATTCGGAGCACTGTCTGAAATTTGCATTATCACACTCCTGACTACAAAAAACACCACAGGGGGTACTTTGGCAGAGGGGTAAACTTGACTTTCTCATGCTTTGGCATATTGATAACAACTTGTATAACAGCCAAGAGACAACTGACAGAATCTGAACCTTTTCAGCCTTTTTATGCTGTTATGAGGGCACATGGGCAACCACTGCCCAGGTAATTACAAGTAAAGTGTGAAGAAGCTCTGTTACCAAATTACTAAAAAATAAGTTTTGAAAATTGACTGAAGCTAGCCAGTAGCTATTAACTGGGAAGCGTGAGGAAGCCAAAGATGCCATTGATCCACTTTAATAATAACAATAATAATATATTTATTCTTTAAGAAGCTCATCAAGATACTCAGTCTACTTGATCACTCTACAATAGCATGGTAGCCTGCGTAACTAACTGCTAAAACTAGCGGCCACCATCCATACAATACAAAACAAATGTCAGCCGCTGTCATGTTTAATTACTGTTTACAGGTGCTGGTTAAGTATGCGGTCTACCAACCAACTTCTGGTTAAGTATGCGGTCTACCAACAAACTTCTGTCAAATCTGTTAATTGGTTTTAAAATTTCAGAAATATAACCTAGATATGGTAACTGGTAACTGGCTTTAAAATTCAAAACTATTACCATTTTAGAAGAGACCATAATCTGATAAAATCAATACAAGATGCTGATCCGTGTCACAAGTGTGGATCTGTAATGCAGCAAAAAAAGAAAAGGGGTCGAGGTGGTGATTTTAGACCGATTTTAAGATGCCCAAAGAAAGGATGCCAAACCTCACCCTCTATCAGGGTCGGAAATGAATTTTTTTTATTACACAGATCTTAATAACCGTGTTAACTGCAGGTTAAAATTATGTGAAATACTGGAGTTTATTTTCTATTTTATATCTAATACGCCTGCGGAAATTACCGTCACGCTAACGGGGCTCTCCAAGCCTACAATTATAGATTGGTTCAATATGTGTCGTGAAGTATGTGGATGCATACTTTCAAAAAGGGAACAAAAAATGATTGGAACAGCAGAGGAGCCATTACAGATCGACGAGGCCCGATTCGTAGGTCGAAGAAAATACAACCGAGGACGACTATTAATCGGTGATGATTCCCCGTCATCAGAAGACAGCGATGCTGATATACAGAATAATAGAAATCACGGAGCTAGAATTAGTGGACCCTGGGTGTTTGGCCTGCAAAGAGGTTTGGACTGCAGATACTTTCAAGTTCATAAGCGCGATGTAAATACTCTGATACCAATAATTCAGAGGGATTGCCAGGCTGGATCAGTTGAGTGGCCTGCATATTGCTGCCTAAATACCCTTGGATATATTCATGAAACAGTCAATCACCAAAGACAATATGTGGATCCTACAACTGGTGCGCATACACAGGCAATAGAACGTTCTTGGTTGGATGCTAAAATTGATATTCTATGAAAGAAAAGAGGTGTTCCTACTCGTATGCTTCAATCTCATCTAAACTATTTTTGTTGGAAAGTACTAAGAAAAACTGAAAATGACTTGTTTATAACCTTCTTAAAAGATATTCGTACGATATATGCTCAATAAATGTTTTTTTGTTTTTCTTTCTAGATTTTTTTTAATCACGCACAATAAATTATTTTTTACTTTATTTATGATGTTCGTACTGTAGACTTTTATATGTCCAATAAATGTTCCTTGTTTTTATTTCTAGTTTTTTTATGCCCCATAAATGTTATTATTTCTAGACTGCATACAGCGGGTAGACCGCATACTTAACCAGCACCTGTTTACAATTATAAAACAAATATACACACTAATTAAACAAGTTTACAATTACAAAACAAAAATATCTAGGGTCGTTGACGTTTCGGTTGTTTGGTGGGCCGTAACGGTCTTTTCTGTCGCTTTGGTCGTTTCGGTAAATAGTGAGACCCTGATTTAACCAGTGGTTGGGAAGCGCAGTCTGGTCCCTGTTGGCCCGCGTTTTCCTTTCCTTGTTGGAATAAAGTGTATGATCAGTCTCTTGTTGGGTATCTTTTTTTCTTTAAGTTTTTATTCAATAAATTATTTACAAAGCATTACAATAAATCCAGAACTACATACATTTTCATCTAAAATACATTGCATTTAATGTTACAAAAATTCTTTGTGAAATATTTTAACAATTTCTCTTTCAAAATGACATGATATCTCTCTGGTTTTTTATAATCGAAGCTTTTATTCTATTTATAAACAAACGTTCAGGCACATTCCTGTCTTTGAACAACCATATATTTACAATATAACTTGACAAAATTAAAGTTGCAGTGTTCCTTTGTTTCTTCGATGACTCTGGGAAATCAAAATACATAATTCTAATGAAATTGCAGTGAACAAAATTACAAAATAGCTTCAAAACTCCTTTTAACCATATCATTACGTTTGCAATTCTCTTACAGAAATATACCATATGAATATTTGATTCCTCAGCCTCACAAAACCGGCAATGAGAGTCTTGAATTATTTTCATTTCTTCTAACCTTTTTTTATTGGGTTATATTTCGTGAATATGTTTATATATTATTTCCCTATCAGCAGCAGAAAGAAATTTCATGTTGATATTTTCCCAAATCAGAGGCCAATCATAAAGGCGGTATCTACTCTCAACAGTTGGCTGTACAATTGGCAATAAGTTCACATATATAGTTCTTGATTTAAGAAAAGGAAAATTCTGAACTTTTTTACATTTTCTAACTGTTACTAAAGACCTCAGAATACATAGGTGCCATTACACATGAATTGTCTCAGCGTTAAATTTCCGGTAACCAAGTCCTTCATATGTGAAATGTTATAATAATTTGACATAAATTTGTATTTCTCATCACAGTGTAACTTTAAGAAAGAGGCAGCTGGAATACTTTGTGTCTTCCATAAAAGACTTACCATTCCTATCCCTCCTTCAATCTTTGACTTTGTTAAAGTGTCTCTTTTGATGATTCACATCCCCCCACCCCCCCCCCCCCCCCCAAATGTAAAAGAAAATTTCTTTACTTATTAGTTTTGCATATTTGACAGGCAAAGGGTAAATATGGGAAACATACCATGTCTTTGAAAAAATCAAGGTATTGACAATAACAGCTTTTTGATGAAATGTAAGTCTTCTGTTGTGAAAGCTCGCCAAAGTATTCTTAATTTTACATAATATATTTGTCCACGAAGAGTTAAGAGCCATTTCGTAATTATCAGAAAATAAAATTCCCGAAGTTGTAAAAGTACCTGTATAATCTTGAAGCCATGATAAAGGCCAAACAAACCTATCACCCCATGAGCCTAATCCAAATATTTTCGTCTTAATTTTATTTAGCATGCAACCCATAGCTGCTTCAAATTTAGACACTAATGTGCTTATCTCCAAAATTCCCTTATCACTGGTAACGAAAATAGCATAAAGAAGCATAGAAAGAGGGCAGCCTGGTCGGACTCCCCTCTCCACACTAAAATATTTACCAATGTTACCATTAACAATGCAACAACTTCCAATATTCGTGTACAATATCTTAATGCAGGAAATTAGTTCGTCACAAAAACTAAGTCTTTCAAGAATCCGAAGTATACAAAATTAATATCAACACGGTCAAATGCTTTCGACCAATCAAGATTTAAAATAGCACCTTGAACTCTTTTCTCACTACAATAATACACAATATGTCTAATTAAAGTATTGCATGTATTTATGGATTTTCCAGGTACACAAAATTGTTCGGGACTGATAAGGTTGAAGATAACTGTTTGCATTCTTTTCGCCATTATCTTAGCAAGTATCTTATAGTCACAGCACAACAATGAAATTGGTCTCCAATTAGCCAAAGCACTCTCATCGGTGCCTTTCGATATGAGAGTGACCAATGCAATACTCTGACTCTTGGAGAGAGTTTTCATTTCCATAATATTTTCAGGCAACAGCTTTAGTTCATCCTTAATATCTTCCCAAAATACCTTTTAAAATTCTATTGGGATGCCATCTATACCGGGACATTTATTGTTAGCAATGGAACAAATAACACCACGTATCTCTCTGAGATATATATTTTTATGAAATATATCATTATCAGAATCAGTCAATTCTTTCTCTACAAACTGCATAAAGAAGTTTTGCGTTGGTACATCACAAATGGTTTTCCGGTAAAGTTTTTGGTAATACCTGAACACATAGTGTTCAATGGCCTGGCTATTTGTAAGAACAGTACCTTCATCAAGATTCGGAATTATGTTTCGTTCTGCGACTATTTCTGTCATGACCTTTTTACCATTTATTGCTCTTTGCTGTCCTGTCTCTAATTCTCGATCGTACTTTAACCCCTTCTAAAATCTGAGAGTTTAGATTGTTTATTCTGTCTTTGAGAACAGTAATATCTGCATAATCTGAGTTTCCTGACACATTAAGTTTCATGTATTGTTTCTTTAGTTTTGCTTCCAAATAATTGATGACCCCAAACTTCTGCCTGCTAATCCTTTTACCTTCTCTGACGAAAATTTTTCTTATTTCTGGTTTCACCAAATCATTCCACCAATTACTGATATGATAGAAATTCCTTTTAGGTGTTTTCAAGAAAGTCCACAACCTCCTAAACTTTTCTTTAATTTCCTCGTCTTTTAGTAAACTAGTATTAATTTTCCATAATGAGTTCCCAATACTAATGTTTGGATTAATCTTAATTTTGCCAGTAATAGCAGAATGATTAGAAAATGACACAGGTAGCATTTCGCTTGAAATTACATTGTCTCTGAGCGTCTGACAGTACAATCTATCAATGCGCGAACCTTAGTTTGCGGATACATAAGTATACTGGGGTTCCCTGTTATGCAAAAACCATACATCATTAAACCTAAGGGTCCTAGTCAATCTGAGCAGTGATTTTGACACGTTTGATTCACTATTATTAGAATTGTCTCTAGGACTCAAAACAGTTCCAATCGTTGTACGACGAAGCATCTTGCATTCGATACGTCTGCCCCACCATTATGCACTAAGGTCCCATTTATAGGGGCCAAACTGTTTTCTTCAGATACAGTTGGAGTAATGTCAATGTCATCACGCAGGTCAATCAAATGGCAAGTTTCCATCAGCGTTTCGGATTCCGTTTGCACGGCTGGTTGGGCGTTGGATGGTGGGTTACTTCCGACTTCGACAGGACGGTCGACTGTAGAAGTGTTTTGGGGCATCCCTTCACAAGTTCGAACGTCTACTGGTGGCTTACTGGCATTTCATTTCCTTTATTTTTTTGATTGCCAGATAAATGAGGGAAGTCTACTTAACTAATGATATTTAGTCTTTGTGTAATTCCAACGTCACATTCATTAGCAAAATGGCTGGTTTGCCCACAAAGTCTACAAGTTTTAGTCTGCCCTTTATAGTATATATAGATATAAACCTTGGCACATTCAACAAATAAGAAGGAAGGAATCTGTCGATTAATATCCATCGAAACTGTTCTGACACCATTATCAATACCTTTGTATCTTCCCTGACTTCGAGTGTTCTTCACATAACTCGCTGTTCCGTATCTGGAAAGAATGTCATTCAGCATAAAGTCAGTCATTTCAAAAGGCACATTGCGCACTGTCACGTACGACCTGTAAGTTGACAAATCCTCAACTCGGATTTTTAGGTCGTCTCTTACACTGATTTCTTTGCCACCGAAATCTTCACAAATGTTTTCATATTTATCTCTTGAGCTTAATTTAACAATCAGCCTAGTTTTCCCCAATTCTGCAATGCCCTCAATTTCATCGTCCTCTATACCTAAAGTATCATCAAGAATTAATGGAATGTCGTCTTCATAAATTGCACCCACTAAGTATCTAATACCTATGGTATTAATTCTTTTCAACCTTGGCACATTCATTCTGGAGACACAGAAAACGGAAGAGTCACTGCGTCTGGTTTTCGCTGGGCACAAATGACTGCGTTGTCGCCAACTTTGCTACTCGCTTAAGTTGGCCCATGGAGGCGCCTCGAGCATAGCCCGAGGGCATATGGTTTCCCCGGCCAGGAAACCGGGGCAAAGAGTCCTGCTGTTTTGCACTTAAATAAATGCTAAGTTCACATTCCTACTTTACAAAGTAGGAATGTGAACTTAGCATTTATTTAAAGGAAGGGCAAAATAGTCATTGCATGTTCACACACCTGTGGGTACATTTAAAACGCCTTCAGTGCCTTAGAAGTCGTATAAAACTCCTGTTTCCTTGACAGAAACCACAACACAACCTGGCCCTCTGCCGAGCGATCGTCCAATCCAGATATTCGGGGTCGGTTTCTGGATATCGATGCCATCAAGAGGCGTCCACAGTTATCTTCTGTGTACGACCTGGGTACCTTCTATTATCCCTTGTAGGGATAGCTTCCTGTCTTGCACAACTATATAATTAATGTTGATGAATGGCCCCTTGATTTAAGCCAGCATACGCCTCCGATGTAGTTTTGGCTGTGAGATTCATACATCTCTGGACAAGTGAATTTGTAAATTACGTTCGTGGAGCGGTAGTGTTCTTCTTTATTAGGGCTACTACAAGGTTAGGTTCACTATATATTATAAGGCCTATTTTGTGGTAAGTGGCTTTTGTTATTGTCTGCAGACCCGTAATGTAGACGATGGTAAATAATCAGGCTCTCTTCCTAGTTCGTCGTGTAAAATTCATCCATTTTCTTATTGTTGCAAATTTCAATTATTTGGTCTGCATAAACGTTGTTTGCCACACACACACACACTATTTTTTTCACTAGTGTACAGATCCATTTTTCTGTCTTTTCTTTTAATAACGAGGTTCAGTTTCTTAGAAATTATGAAAACAGCTATCTTAAGTTTTCATTTGATATATACATAAAAACATTGTTGATTAACGAATTAAAACCGAAAATTCCTGAGTCTAAACTTGATTTTTAAGCTTCTCTGCCTTTTACGAACGCTGACACGTTTCTAACCACATTAACATTCCCTGACTTACAGTAAGCTAGTTCGAATCCCAAGAACAATTATATTCGAAGTTGCTGTACCCAACCTTGTGCGTTCTCAAGTGGTTTATAAGTATACATGACCTATTTTGTAATCTCGGGGCTTGCTTCACCAGGAGAATACTTCAATTACGAATTGATTTTCATCATGGAGTCATCATTCGAACTGGTGGTAAGTTGAGTAAGAAGGAGTTTCCCAATGATAAGGAAAATATAAAAATGAGTAAGTCTTGCATCTCTAACTCCAAAATTTTTAAACATAGAGCAAGCACGCCATGAAACCCTCTTCATAATAGTCTCGGGTCCTTAACTATCAAATACCTGATTAATCACTGAACAGACAATTTTGTTCTTACCTTCGTTCACGGCTTTAAAAGTTCTAGCATTGCTTTTCTTGATCAGTCACCATATTTACTATAAGGA
>NC_061108.1:86869187-86871687 GCF_015104395.2 Macrobrachium nipponense
ATGCTCGCACATACAAATGCGTACACTCGAATGTAATATATATATAATATATATATATATATATATATATAATAGTATATATACTATATATATATATATACATATATATATGTGTGTGTGTGTGTGTGTGTGTGTGTGTGTGTGTGTGTGTGTGTTTGTTAATTAATAAAATAACGATTTTTCAACAACATAAAATGTAGAAAGAGAGCTCTCCTCATGTTTCCCCTTGTTAACTTCTGTTTTTATTTATTAGAAATTATTCCCTTAGGTATTATGTTTTTTTTTCTATATCGGAATCTTCTTACTTTTTTATATATTTGTTGGTATATCAATATATGGCTGATTTCATATTAAAGTGATTTTTAAATCATTATATTTAAATATAAAATGGATAAAACAAAAATGTTTCATTGCATTGGTGAATACATATTCGTCCTGGGTCTTCTTTAAAAAATAATATCATAAGAAAATAGTTTTTCCTAAATTATTTCCCCACTTGGTGCGCCTCAGCCCATAAGTATGCCACTGGGTTCTCTGAGGAGAACACAAATCTAATTAACTTCCTTTGAATCTAATTATCAGGGTGAAAAGGAATTTCCTATTCTAAGAAGCATTTTAGAAAAGCAGGACTGATGATTTATCCGGCGTTAGAAAACTTGTGTTTGATGTGCAGAAAAAGGTCAAATATAGTATGTGATGAGATATAATAATTTATGAAAAAAGATGGTAGGAATTTAAAGACAAAACTGTTTAGATAATATGGATTTTTTAAAGTAATGATTTACTTAGTAAGTCAGAAGAAACTGAAATCCATGACAAGAGCAATGCATAGAATTAAACCTCCCTCCTCTCTTACATAGTAACAAAAAATTCTGGAAGAAATCAGAAGTGAAAGTAATACATTAAAAAAAGGAGAGATGATTGGAGAGAGTCCTATGGCTTCACGCTCTCTCGACCTCTAAAAGAAGAGGATATCCACTCGAGAGATATCTACAGAAATCTTAGTGGCCTTGTTAGCAGTGGATACTTCTTCACGAGGAGAGGCTTAATTAAATGAGGAGGTCGTATGATGTTGGTCGAGGAGATGTGGATTTAGGAAGGTGTCAAAAGCTTGAGGCGTCGTTCGCTTGGGTGGAATATTTCTTCTACGTGGATGTTCCATCTTTCGTTCTATCTATCTATAATTATAAAATGCGAGAGAATCTCCTTTTTCCTCACCCGGATGACAGTAGGGGAATCATGACACAGCCACCCATCCCCTGCAAACCAGCTTGTCCACTTCGGGTGGGGGGGCTCGGCGTAAGTAGGGGACCGGGAGGGTAGGGGAGACATCCACCCTCTTCCTTCAAATCTGTTTCCCCACCCTAGGTGGAGGCGATATAGGTAGGGGAATGGGAGGGAGAGGAGACATCCACCTTCCTCTTGCTAACTGGTTTGTCCGTCCCGAGTGGGGGCGAGGTAGATAGGGGAACGGGAGGTTAGGGGAGACATCCACCCTTCTCTTGCAAACCTGTTTGTCCTACCCAGGTGGGGACGAGACATGGAAACGGGAGGGTAGGGGAGACATCCAACCTCCTCCTACAAACCTGTTTGCCCGCCCTGGGTGAGGCGTGGTTGGTAGGGGAATGAGAAGGTAAAGGAGACATCCACCCTCCTGCAAACCTGTTTACCCAGAACGGGTACGGTCAGGGTAGATAGGGGATCAGGAGGGTATGGCAGACATCTACCCTTCTCCTGCAAACCTGTTTGTCTAGCTCAGGTGGGGACGGGGTAGATAGGGGAATGGAACGGTAGGAGAGACACCCGCCCTTCTGCAAACCTGTTTGTCTGCCCCAGTCGGGAATCAGGAGGGTAGGGGAGCTAGCAGCGCCGGGTTCCAGCGTGCATGCGTTTAACCAACAAGCTCATATATAAGGAGTTACAAGGAGTTACAAGGATTAAGATGTCTCAAAGACTTGTTAGTCCATCCGAGGAGACATCGTGTGCTCACTTATCTGTAGGAGCAGGTTTAACTGTGCATTCACAGTATCCTCATGATTTTGTCTAGCTTTCTTTTAAACTCTTCCACACTGTTGCTGTTTACAACTTCTGGTGGCAGTTTATTCCACGTGTCACATATCTTGTATGTAAAGAAGTTCCCACAATGGGATGTGTTGTATCTCTTCAGTTCTAGTTTCCATCCATTATTTCTTGCCTGGTTTCCGTTTAATGCAAATAGCTTACTGTCTACTTTTGTTATGCCTTTCAGTATTTTAAATGTCTCTATTAGTTGTCCTCGCAATCATCGTGTTTCTAAGCCATACATGTTCAGGCTCTCTTGTCGTCTTCGGTAATGTATTTGCCTGATGGATGGAATTAACTATGTGGCTCTTGCTTGGACTCCTTCTAATCTATTTATGCCTTTTCTTAGTGTTGGTGACCAAAGCTGTACTGCATATTCAAGATGGGGTCTAACTATTGATGAGCACAGCTGCAGCACAGTTTCCTTGTTAGAAATAAT
>NC_061108.1:86879187-86924187 GCF_015104395.2 Macrobrachium nipponense
AAAACTCGGCTTCGGCTCGCAGTGACGACACGCCCGCCGACGTCACAGTCCAGCTTCGACGGTCTGCTGGATTACAACAGCCAGAGCTTCAATACTGAAAAGTAGCTTGAAGATTCCTTCCAGCTGCCAATAGCAGAGAAGCACTGCACCCCCGGCCATTGAAAACTCAGCTCGCCGATATCCCCTGCTGACCTCCCGACTAGGAATAAGGGAAACACCGAAAATATCATCAGTCTGCCCAAAACCACAGCCTTGAAAATATCTGTTCGAATCCAGAACAAACTTCGGCATAAAATAATCACTTGGATGTGTATTGTGTACCTAGAATTGTTTTATTCTACAGACACTGAACTCCAGGTTTCAATATATATGAAGTTTCGTAAAATTCGTTTATCTTGAATTCTCATATGTATCGAATAGGCGCGTTACTCGCCAAGCTAAATAGTACTGAAAAGGCCCCAATAAGAATAGAACTTATATAAAATAAATGCAGTAGGAGCAGCAATAGAACATGCTTGAAAGAGGGTCCACTAGCTAAATTCACCAATAATGATAATAATTATTCTTTCTGTGGGTCGTGTAGCCGAATATTAGTGTATTTGGGAAGCAGGCCTTCCATCAGGCATACTGTATTTAAAGTAAAGGCTATCTCAGCAGCGTTACGCTCGTAGGGATTCTTTATTTTCCTAATAGCGGCCTTTTCTATGCTACTTAAACAAGCTAGTAGAGCGCCCATGGAGGTCATTACCAAATTATACAGTCAAGAGTGTTGTATATATTTCGATTATAGTTTTACAGGTAAACTCTGATACCATAGTTATAAAGTCAAATAAGGTTTCTCTCTCTCTCTCTCTCTCTCTCTCTCTCTCTCTCTCTCTCTCTCTCTCTCTCTTTTATCATCGATGTAGACCTTGTGTTTGCTGGCACTGTTGTTGTGACAACTAATGCTTCCTGCAACAAACAATATTGTAGCCGTATTGATAGTTTTCTTTGCGAGACTTTTTGCTGGCTAATATCTAAATTGAACATGAAAAAATGTCCGCGGTTTTTTTTTCTAGCCAGTTGGATAGTAGTAGAAATAACAAAAATAATAATAATCGTGATTAATTCATGTCAATGGTTTTAAATTATACCAAAGCACGAGCCAGAGTATTAATTAGGGGAGAGGCAACACCTGATGTATCTGATGTATTACGAACTGAATATTGCCTCCAATAAGACATGTCAATAGTATGGGGTTTTAAAAAAAACTTTCTCGAATTATCGGATTAAAATGATTACGACTCCCGTTAAAGTTTCTACCAAAAGATTCTGTAAAGTAAGGTAAACGGAGGTGCATAAAAAAATGATGGGTTCTTAGGCACGTACACACTTGTTGCCTATCCAAGTATCGTATCTTCGTTACGTATCAGTGTCGACCGAGAAGCGTTGCACCGTTTTGCGTCAATGGCACAAAGATACCTAACATGGCCGATCCGCCATTTCTTGGTCTTTTGTTGTCACATCAGAGGAATGATACACAGCTTACATAGCCTCGTGTGGACGGGGAGTGGGGCATTGTCCCATTGCACTGAATGACACTATTGCACAGTGCGACGATGCTACATGCAAATAAGCAGCAAGTGGATGCATAACCTTGTTGCATCATATCGTATCTCTGGCTGCTACACAATGATGATATGATAAATGGATATCAACAAGCGTGTACGCGACATTAGTTTTTATTTCATGTAATTCAGATCGTCATTTAAAGGCGTATACACATTTGTTGCATATCCACACACATCATCATTGCATATCACTCAGTGATGAGATACTTGGCAACAAGGTTATGTATCCTCTTGTTGCGTATCCGCATGTCGTATCATCGTGACGTGGTACAACAGTGTCGTCAATTTCTTGGTAAATGAAGCGTAACGGGACAATGCCATCCTCCCCGTCCACAAGAGGCTACGTGATATTATGTATCATTCCTTTGATATGACTGCAAAAGACCAGCAATTAGCGGATCGAACCCATTCATATATTAACGCGCAACTGGGCAACGCTTTCCCGTCCTCAGTGATACACATCAGTGATGCAATGTGACTATGCAACAATTGTGTACGCACCCTAAGGTGTTTGATACCCTACCATGTATTATTAAAAATGGAAATGGATACTCGAATTAACACAACTAATTTAATGTTATTTACTAAAACAATGGCTATCAGTATTTGAGCAGCAGTTAAAAAAAAATAAGTCAAGACTCATTTACTTGCAATGTGATCCATTCATAAAACCATTAAGTAGTCATGGAGACATGGCACTCTTTTATCTCAGACAGACTTTTAAACTCAGCCAGGCTCTTTCAATCATACATATTGTAAAGCATGTTTTACTTCCCTCAAAAAAAAACTTTAATTCCAGTCACATCTTATCTCCTGTTCCACACATCTTCAACACCCTTACACGGAATCTTTATGGATCCCATCATAAGCTTTTAGTAAGTCTTTTTATAGCACATACTATTTCCCACAATTGCTTTTTGAAAAACACTCCACCGCACATCCTCTTAATCATGTAAACCAGCACTGTCCTCCCAGTGTCAATTTTTCTGTCATCTGCGTTATTCTTTCAATCTAAAATATTCCATGCCCTTGTAATTCAATTGTAGGTGTTTATTACCTTTAAATATATATATATATATATATATATATATATATATATATATATATATATATATATAATATATATATATATATATATACAAATAAAGGTTTTTTTTTGCCACGAAGGAAAACAATGAAAAAACGAGTTAGCCGAGTACTTTCGGTCCTATTCGGACATTTTACCCTTTACCGAAAGTACTCGGCTAACTCGTTTTTTCATTTTTTTCCTTCGTGGCAAAAAAAACCTTTATTTATACATAGCATCACGTTTTATATACTTCGTGATCAAGTTATTCATATATATATATATATACGTATATATTCTTCTAAATTACTGATATGCTCGGGTAGGAAAAGTGTTCTGTTGTCAGATAAAATGGAGGAGGACAACTGTAAAACATCGGATACAAAAATTCAAAAGAACAGACAAAAAAAAAGAAAAAAAGTTTGCTGGTAAGGCTGCAAGAATTGTCTGGCAAGAAAAATAAAGCCTTCGCTTTGTTGGGACAGCACTGCCAGTTCACAAACAAGTTTTCCCATTTACGGCGAATATATACGACAACGACCTTTAACAGCCCATTATTTGAGGCGATATGAGCGGAGGACTCCGGCGTCAAACCATTCGGTCTAAACCCATAAAGAAAACCAGTAAGGGATATGTTCCTCATATGTCGTAAAATATAAAAGTCTCTTGAAATACAGTAGAAAAATATTTTTGCCAATGCCATGCACATTTTACAAAGCGATATTCAAGTTATTGAAATATACCATAAGAAAATTATTGCAATTTAGGAGTCATTAAAAGAAAACACACTAACTATAGCATTGAACAATAGATGCTTTGATCCTGTGCTGGAGATTGGTATACTATGGATGAAATTTTCTGTGATGTAAGACGTGACGGTGAATATATAGCTGTGAAGTCATTTTATGATGATTTTTGTAACTGTGATAGACTCATGTTTCAATTGTAGGAACTGAAAGAAACTGCACTTAATAACTAAATAAAGAAGGGTGAGCAATATTTATTATGATACTACTGTACATCAATTTAGAGACAAGAGTAAAATCTTATGAATACACCTCAAATTTCAGCACCTCAACAAATTCTTGGTAGAGTGAATAAAATTAGCTCAAATAGGGAAACAAATCCATATTCTGCAAGGAAACTAAAATTTTTTTGCCATTATGGGCATTACCATTGACGTAATATCTCTGATACTGGATAGTGTGACTCCTTACATTTTACAAAATGGGTAACACGCACTAATTACAAATCTAATTCATTAGAGGATAACAGCCTATGATCACTTTGAAATAGATCTGCTTACCAACGCCAAAAATGATTTCTTCTATGGTTGGAAATGCCATAAAGATCGTTGTTTTGCGATTATAATTATGAATTTCACAACAGGAGTAAAACTACATTGAAGAATAACATTCCAGAAGTTATAAACTTATGGCTGACTGCAGCTTGTCTTACAAATCTATTGAAGTATTTATGTTACCTCTGTATTATTCTGATGAACGTCTATCTAACTAACTTGCAGAATAGCAATCCTTATAACGAACGTTCGGTAGACCCATCCCGGGGTAGAACCAATTACCCCTGGTATATTTTTGTTTCAGTGGACACACAGCTTTCAGAAAAAAAATGTTTTAGTAGCAGAATGTATACAAAAAACGACTAATTTACCTCAGCATAATGGATGTACTATGATAACGTTGTGTTCAATGTAAGTTATTATACGAATTATAAATTATTTAACTTTCAAACCAGACAATTTATAATAACAGCCTGGGTCTTTAAAATATTAGTCTCAGATGTACAAAGCAATGTATGACTGGTTTGCATCTAATTGGAAATGTACCTCGTAGGAGGTTAAAAGCTGAGAGATCTTCTTATAACAAACATAACATTCTGTCAGTTCTCATTTAAATCATTTTAAGTCAACAAACAACTAAACCATCTGAACAAGCATAATTTAATCTCTCTGAATGCATGGTGTTCAGAAAATGACGAAGCTGCAATGAATGCAACTCGCTAAAGTAACCTTTCCAAAAAAGTTGCCATTTTCCATCATCACAACACACTCATTACAATATTAGGTATTTCAGATTCAACATACGTTATTAATTTTTGTGTAAATGACATTCTATTTAGCTTTGGTCTCACCTAACGGTTGCCAAAAAAATCTGTTTTCGTTTTTGGGTATCAACGAACTAAGCCCCACGAGCTATTCCGTTTACTGACTTTGTATCTATAACACTGAATTTTAATGCACAGCCCATGGATGCAAAAATGTCCCGACACACTGTGATATGTCACGCATTGTGTCTTGATACTGAAAATTGGTATCTGTGTTTACATGTCAAACACCTTAAGTTACTTTGGTTTCAACACTGTGTATTAATAATTATCTGTACAGTCACATCCAGCAAGCTTATATGGACGCTTCCATCCACTGAAGCAATCCTTGTCTTTCCTTGACAGATTTCAAGCATTAACTGTAGCTAGTGGCGTTGAGAATATACTGCGATACCTTCATCATTACCAGCACACCAGCAAGTACCATCTATCTGGCTTAGTTCATTTCTGATTTACGATATGGTTCTTACACCAAGTCCTAGACTGGTATGTAACATTCAGCCATGCTATCTTAATGCATCCTTGATACCGCTTTACCTGATTTTGTTATCATAACAGTGCATGTCATCTATTATTTGGACATTTTTCTATGTTTCCCTTACAGCTACAATGCAAACAACTGGACCAGATGCCATCATTCTCATGGGAGGTTGTGTAATCCTTGAGAGGACAATGTTTAAGACAATTTTCTAGTAAGTGGTCTTCTTTCCAATAATGTTCATTGAGCATATGTCTATTTCTTCTTGGATTGAGGAGAACTTTACTGAGCAGCCCATTCATGTAAAGATAGCAGTATTCACATGACTTCCATCAGTGAATCAACCTGTCGCAGTGATACAAATATTATGGGACATTAACTCACTTGCGTAAATCCATACGAACTCCCTTATGTAATTGACAATACATGTCTTGTTTCTGTATTCTTAAATTTGTAATGTAAGGAACTCTGAAACAGCATTGTCTCTCCTGTTTTGCTTGATGATAATTAATCACAGTGATCAAATATAATAGTGACAGAACTTATATGCAAATGACTTGTTAAAAAGTACAATGATTGCTTTAGGCATCACACTCCAGTTTTTTGATATGTAGAACAAATATCATCTAGTGACTTAAGCATGCCCCTTCCCATAGAGCTTAAAGCTTTTAGGGTGGGATATACAAAAGTAATGTCGTAATTGTTGAACAAATGCCCACCAATTTCAAGAAGTCAGCATAGTCATATTCCTAGTATGCTATTCATCACAGAAGAGTAATGCCTTTCCTGAGTTCCAAAACGTTTTCATCAATGTTTCTTCTTACCATAAAATTATTATTTTTGCAGAGGTCTCCCATGACAATACCATTCCTGTTTTGTGGTTCCACCTTCAATGCATTCTCAATGTTCAGATTAGCCACCTGTGCTACTGTGATGTTGATCAGTTGTGTTGAAACCTTACTGAAGATGAACAAATTTTGGCACAGAGTGAAAATGTACCCTGTCATTGACTGGCAATCTTTTCTGTTCTTGTGTAGCTCTTTATCAGCTCTTCATGAAGTCCTATTAATTCCCTCGGATGCCTATGCATATTTCCCGGTGGTGTTCCTAGTCTTCAACCATCACAGCAAGGTACTTTTATGCAAGGTGAAATCAATGACCCACCTGAGATTCTGGCATCTCAGTTTGTATTTTGTTGGAGGGTTTGATCTATTGAAACCGAAGTAAAAAGTCGCTTTTGGAATCTAATAAAAACAAAATCTAACGCAAGATGAAGAAATCAAGGACATATCTGGTCCAGATCCTCTATTTTCATGATCTTCACCATCATATACTTGGCAGGTGCAAAATAAGGTGAGTTTCCATGACTGTGCCATTTTGGGTGTTGGATATACTGATGGAAAACTTGTGAAGCTGTGATCTTAATACACACAGCATCCCTGAAAAAAACTCTACTAAAACCAGGAAATTACAGAGACCAGGACAAATTTCTATGCACACCGTCTTTCCAAGGATAATGATGTTACTAAACAGCATGAGATCAAAAGGAAAGTTTTTTCTTATTTTGTATTTATCAGAATATCAGTATTTGGGCAGATTTGATCAGCTTACATATACAGGTGTTCGAATTGTTTCCATACAGGTAGAAGAGAAAAGACTTCAAAACTGTAGATGAGATTCAAATGAGATTCGGTAACTTATAGGACCAAATGATTGCATGTAATGTCATTACTTCTGCTCACAGGAGATGCATTCACAAACATGTCCTATATACTCAACAACAGAACAAAATATGTGATGGCAGTCATACTGCAGATCAACTTACCAAGTTATTTAATACGGCTATGGCTGTAAATGGTACCGTTCCACTCCTTGATTTCCTCTTTGTCATTCAGAGGATTCCAGAGATCCTTGTATAAACCTTATTAGTTTTGTTATTTCAAGGTGCAGCGTGTACTGGATATTTAACTCTAAAGAAAATAAAGGCATTTGAGCTCGTATCTTGATTCTTCAAATTACCCACTATGTTTTACCTTGAAGTTCGTTAATGCTATTTATCCTTCATCTTGGGAGGCAGTCACATTCCAACTTGCCACTATGAACCATCTGGTTTGTCTGTCTGGTGTCATATTTCTATGACTTCTTGGCTATGCTTTTATACCACCTAGTTACCATGAATCTCTCAGCCTTCACCTTAGCTAACTCACATTTAGTCCTCCTTACGAATTTCAGCAAACTATGTCGAGTTTAGTTTTCCCGTTATTTGAGTGATTGCAGATGATGAAATTATGAACCTAGGAAATTCGCAACTTCTTGTGAGCAAAGCTTACCCTTTCTCAGTACCTACTACAATTTTACTTTCATAGTAACGAAACTAAAAAAATAGGTCTCAACGCGGTAAAAAAAACATTTACCGATAGGTATATTATGTCGAAAATACCCGCTTTCCTTGTATCGTTATGTAGGCATGCTTCTGAATTCGGCCAAGTAAGTCACTTACTCTTACAAAACAGTATTTATGCCGCAGTGATCCTTTAAGGATAACCAAAGATCCAGTTTCAAGTTGCGTTTACATAAAAGCACAATGTAATGTAGAACAGGTAAAGTCCTTTAAGAATATAAACTTTAACAATTAAAACAGGATTTGAGTAATATTACTCTGTTGTGAAGGACATAATAATTTCAGTCTAATATTGTTGTTATATAACAGCCCATTTTAAGGCTTAATGAAAAAACGTAGTTATAATAATTATTCTGGCACAAAAAAATAAATAAATAAACTGGCATTCATCGTTATACAATTATGATTTTTGTTCTAGTGACTTTGGTCAGAGATACGACTTATTCCAGGTTTTCTGTGTTTGGAGTGTCCTGATACACACACACACACACACACACACACACACACACACACACACACATATATATATATATATATATATATATATATATATATATATATATATGTGTGTGTGTGTGCGTGTGTGTGTGTGTGTGTGTGTGTGTGTGTGTGTGTATCAGGACACTCCAAACACAGAAAACCTGGAATAAGTCGAATCTCTGACCAAAGTCACTAGAACAAAAAATCATAATCATATAACGATGAATGCCAGTTTATTTATTTAATTTTTTGTGCCAGAAGAATTATATATATATATATATATATATATATATATATATATATATATATATATATATATATATATATATATATATATATATAAGTGTGCGCGCACTCCTATGGGTAGGATAATATGAACGAATGAAAAGAAAATTTACATACATCTGAAGACGGAGTAAAAACAAAATTCTTCATTTCCAAAAGGCCAGTGATACCAAAAAAAAAAAAAAAAAATTTGAATTCCAAAAATTTCCCTAAATTTTCTGCTGGTGATGCTTCTCGGGGAATGGCTATTTTGAAAAATATTGGAGTAAGATATGCACTGCACTAAGAGGATCTGGGCCTTTCGTCCTTGAAAGCAAATCCCACTTTTGTTTTTAGGAAGAACAGTTCAGACGCAAGAGCAAAAAATCATATTTGTCCTATACTGAACTTGGAAGTTGCTATACATATTTTCCTGGGTGTCTTAATTTTTAAGAAAGCAGGTGGTATTGTGCTCTAGCGTGAGTATTTCAATAATTCGTCAAATCATCCAAAACAAATTGGGAAGTTATATTTTATTGAGATATGTTATCGAACTACTTTATCTTATTTTTAGTTAAAAGGTTAGAAAAGAAATATGCCAAAATCTTCATCAGCATCCTAGATCATAAAAAAAAAACTTCTAGAGAGCCTGTGAGAAACATGAAGGATATCGCTCTCATTTGCATATACGAAACTTTTCTTAAGTCTTATCCATATTGCACTCTCACTATTCCGGGAAACACGTTCTTTAGTTTATCCTCTTTCCCCACATCATTAAAATTGTAAATATTTCGTGCATTTTTTGACAAACCTGAGTCATTTCAATAAAAGCGTGTCCTGTTTTTTTATGTTTACAGAGGTATTGATCTGACTTTTCCTGAAGTACTACAACTTTATATATACTGCATATATATATATATATATATATATATATATATATATATATATATATATATACATAAATTAATATATATATTATATATATATATATCATACATATATATAATAATATATATATATATATATATTATCTATATACGTATATATATATATATATATATATTATATATATATATATATATATATATATATATTTATATATATATAGTAATATTAATGTATATATATATATATATATATGATATATATGATATATATACATATATATATATTACATAATATATATATATATATATATATATATATATATATATATATATATTATATATATGTATATGTATATATAACATTGCATCATCATTCTGGCTTTCATATTATTTCACATCATAACCTGTGTTCTAAATTCTCTTGCATTACATCATTAACTCTACGTCTACCTACATAAGCATTTAGGCCTACTTTCATTTCAAGCCAAACGGCTACACCCTATGAAGTGAAGAGCTTAGAGACAGGGTTACTACTAGATTTAGTGCTGCCTTCGACTCTGACCTTTTAATCATCCTTATTTCCAGAAAAAAAATCTAAATAACTACCTAAACTTGAACGGTTAGACTCTTTATTGGCTTAGAAAATTATATGCTTCATCTTATGAGTCTTGTTAACGAAAGAAACTAAATGAAAATTACCATGTCCCAGGAAATGGAAAAAACAACTGGAGAAAAAGTGGAAAGTTTGTCACTTATATATGTTACCTATTGACAGTTATCTAGGTAGTCTGGCAAAGGGGATCCTAAGGTCAATTTTGAATTTATAAACATTTGTCAATTTTTGGTCATTTTCCGTCACTTGAAAAGTTGCATGTAAAGAATTTCAAACTTCAAACTATCATGCTCACGCATCCGATGAAGACGGCCAATGTCTGTCATAGTGTCAAATTTTTTGTAGTACTCATTGAATATTGTGTGAAAATTAGGAACTACGTTATCATTTTAGGATTTTATTTTCTTCGAACTTACCTTTATCACCCGCTGAAGTGGAAACTTTGAAAATAAAGTTATAAAACCTAATTTTTTCCTTTTCAGGCGAAGTTAGGAGACGTTTGAAGGAACGTTGATTGCTGTCATGTTAAAAATGCAATTATTAAAACAGTGAAGTTTTATTTTTAAAAGAAATTGCAAATTTTCCTGTCATTTCCATGATCTTTTTACAATTTTGATACCTATATTATTATTATTATTATTATTATTATTATTATTATTATTATTATTATTATTATTATTATTATTATTATTATTATTATTATTATTTATTGTTTTGCTCTATCACATTCCTCCAATTCGACTGGGTGGTATTTATAGTGTGGGGTTCCGGGTTGCATCCTGTCTCCTTAGGAGTCTATCACTTTTCTTTCTATGTGCGCCGTTTCTAGGATCACACTCTTCTGCATGAGTCCTGGAGCTACTTCAGCCTCTAGTTTTTCTAGATTCCTATTCAGGGATCTTGGAATCGTGACTAGTGTTCCAATGATTATGGGTACAATCTCCACTGGCATATCCCATATCCTTCTGATTTCTATTTTCAGGTCTTGATACTTATCCATTTTCTCCCTTTCTTTCTCTTCAACTCTGGTGTCCCATGGTATTGCGACATCAATGAGTGATACTTTCTTCTTGATTTTGTCAATCAACGTCACGTCTGGTCTATTTGCACGTATCACCCTATCTGTTCTGATACCATAGTCCCAGAGGATCTTTGCCTGATCGTTTTCTATCACTCATTCAGGTTGGTGCTCGTACCACTTATCACTGCAAGATAGCTGATGTTTCTTTGCACAGGCTCCAGTGGAGGGCTTTTGCCTCTGAATCATGCCTCTTTTTGTACTGGTTCTGTGCAAGTGCCGGACATTCACTTGCTATGTGGTTTATGGTCTCATTTTTCGTATTGCACTTCCTACATATGGGAGAGATGTTATTTCCGTCTACCGTTCTTTGAACATATCTGGTTCTTAGGGCCTGATCTTGTGCCGCTGTTATCATTCCTTCAGTTTCCTTCTTTAGCTCTCCCCTCTGTAGCCATTCCCATGTGTCATCGCTGGCCACTTCTTTAGTCTGTCTCAAGTATTGTCCGTGCAGTGGCTTGTTTTGCCAGTCCTCTGTTCTGTTTGTCATTCTCCTGTCTCTGTAGGTTTCTGGGTCTTCGTCTACTTTTATCAGTCCTTCTTCCCATGCACTCTTGAGCCACTCGTCTTCACTGGTTTTCAGATATTGCCCCAGTGCTCTGTTCTCGATGTTGACGCAGTCCTCTATACTTAGTAGTCCTCTCCCTCCTTCCGTTCGTGTTATGTATAGTCTGTCTGTATTTGCTCTTGTGTGTAGTGCTTTGTGTATTGTCATATGTTTCATAGTTTTCTGATCTATGATGCGGAGTTCTGCCTTCGTCCATTCCACTATTCCTGCGCTGTATCTGATTACTGGCACTGCCCATGTGTTTATGGCTTTTATCATATTTCCGGCGTTGAGTTTTGACTTGAGTATCGCCTTGAGTCTTTGCATATATTCTTTCCTGATCGTGTCCTTCATCTCTTGGTGTTTTATATCCCCTCCTTACATAATTCCCAGATATTTGTATCCCGTTTCATCTATGTGTTTGATGTTGCTCCCATCTGGTACCTTTATCCCTTCAGTCCTTGTTACTTTGCCCTTTTGTATGTTGACTAAGGCACATTTTTTCCAAACTCCATCCTGATGTCCCCGGATACAATCCTTACAGTCTGGATTAGGGTATCTATTTCCTTGATGCTCTTACCATACAGCTTGATGTCGTCCATGAACATCAGGTGGTTAATTCTATTGCCTCTTTTCTTCTTCTTCCTCTTATTATTATTATTATTATTATTATTATTATTATTATTATTATTATTATTATTATTATTATTATTATTATTATTATTATTATTATTAATTTCTTTCAGATACTGGCAATGAGACTGTTAACCTAATTAACCAAAGAATTCAAAAGATGGCGACCATGAAGAAATCAAAGAACTGTTTGTACATTATGCTCTATTACTTTCTTTCTGTAAAACTATTATAATCCTGCTAGAAAAACATTTAATTGTTACCAGGATTTCAGAACAGAAATGAATGTTAAGAAGTGAAGGTTACCCGGAAATGAAACCTTTAGAGCATCTTTTGTTAACATTCTGGTAACTGAAACGTAACTATTCTTTATTTCCAAGGATGCGTGCTACGCAACTATCATTATTTAAACCAGTGGTTCTCAACCAAATGGGAATTCCTCCTTAGGTGGGGTGGGGGTGGGTGGGGTGGGGGTGGGGGTGGGGGTGGGGGTGGAATTTCAGAGTTGGCGGGGGCGGAAGGAGCTGGATTGTGAACACAGATTGGCAGGCTCAAACTAGCTCAAGGACCACACAAAACACAGTTTGCATCGGCTCGTACTACGCCAGGCTTTCTCTTCACTGGCATGTGTGTTTATGTTAGTATTTTGTTACATGTTTTATTAAAAGTAATTGCTGCCTCAGCTGCATTAATTTTATACAGCTTCTTCTCTATTTTTCTAATTATTGCTTTCTCATTGTTGCTTAAACTGGTGAGCAACGCACCGAAGGTTGACATATCTCAATTAGGTAGAACGATTGGATTTTATTGGTAAAAATTTCAGTTGGGGTAGTCACATTTTCGGGTATATCCCGTAGAGTTTATTACAGATAGAATTTATGTTAAATTCTATTTCCTTTCTATTCTTTCTATTCCTTTCCGGACGTTTCGTCTGAATAAACCTCAGACATCCTCCGCCCAAGAGGATGTCTGAGGTTTATTCAGACGAAACGTCCGGAAAGGAATAGAAAGAATAGAAAAGAAATAGAATTTAACATCAATTCTATCTGTAATAAACTCTACGGGATATGCCCGAAAATTTGACTACCCCAACTGAAATTTTTACCAATAAAATCCAATCGTTCTACCTAATTGAGATATGTCAACCTTCGGTGCGTTGCTCACCAGTTTAAGCAACAATGAGAAAGCAATAATTAGAAAAATAGAGAAGAACCTGTATAAAATTGATGCAGCTGAGGCAGCAATTACTTTTAATAAATCATGTTTAAAAGAGGGTTTACTTCCAGCATATTTTGTTACATATTATATCGAATTCACTTTTTGAGGCAGACAATTAAGGATAGGGTGGTGGGGTTACATGACATTCTGACATATGGTGATAGGGTGCATAGGCCAAAAAAGGTTGAGAAACAGCAAATAGGGTTTCCGTTTCGTATTTCAACGAATGAACAAGAAGGACACAATCAATGGATATTGTTGTTTATTATAGCATGTTACTGAACTGATATCATATTTCTGGGAGAATAGTTGTTTGTTCTTCTTGTGCTCTTGGCGTTATATATTTGTTTCATGCTGCAATAGATCTCCGGTATTCGTGGAAATCCAACGAATCATTCACGTAACGAAAGGTAGGAATTCTTGACAAACTCTCAATGACGGTATGATCTTTGGAATCATATGGACATATTTTTTTAAGATATCTGTTCTTATTATGAGCAATTACCATATATATTAAAACAACTTATACTATCCTCGACTCTCTACCTTCCTAAGGAAGATGAAGTACGGTATTATATCAAAGAAATATTATCATTCTTCTGTCATGAAAGAAAGATGAGGTTAGCCTTACTGAAATTCTTTGCTGTATGAGTATCCAGCGAAAGATACAGGGCTCTTATTATTTTGTTTTATATCTATCATTCGACTCTGATTCCTCTTAAGATATCAACCTCTCTTTTCCTGGCTTATTCCACAAACCCACCTTCGGCTGTCATATAAAAGATGTCCTAATGGTCCATTCAAACACACAAGCGTATGCGCAAGTGCGTGCTCATGCAAGCAAACAACAGACTTGCAGTAACCCCTTGACTATCTTTTAAAGTTCAACCTGCATCTCTGCCCGACAATTTCTAGCCCTTCTTCAACTGTAAAATTTATATGAGTACTAGCTAAGTAGTTGCTTGGTTGCAACATTGCAATAATTTTCTCGCTAGCCCTCCTTAGCTGTGAAATTTAATAGAGTACTAGCTAAGCAGTTCCATGGTTGCGACATTGCCTCTATGCAACACTGCTACAATAACATTCTCTTTCCCAACAACCTGTTCCTAAAATATGGATTTCAGTCACCTACACACATTCTCTGGCTATCTTCATTCGCGGACATTATTCCATCATGCTGATTTCATCTGACTCTCATAGTCTTAATTTCATTTAATCTTGTAGCTTCAAACTCCTGTGTTACCATCTGAATTTATGCTCTTACTAATTAGTGTATTAAGCTGCACAAACATCGGTTAATTCTCTACTCATTGGCTTCTTGAAAATTGCACCAATTTTTGCTCGAGCTTCCACTGACGATTTCATCCAAGGGATATTTGGATATTTTGCATCCACACATATATAATGCCTCTTATTACGCGGAGTCAGCCTCTTCCCCTTAAGACTACTTGTAGTTTTCATTTTTATATAAACAAACTTCTAACCACATGAATTAGTTTAATTTATCATTTTGCCATTAACCATATATATATATATATATATATATATATATATATATATATATATATATATATATATATATATTATATGGTTCTTATTATATATGGTTCTTAGAACATACTGGTAGTGCACTGTTGTGGGAGAACGTGATCAACTACACGGTCGAGTAACAGAGCTCATGCAACAGCATAAAGGCTACGTTAGTCAACAACCACACAAATGCCCCACTTGTCAGTTGGAGCAATTAAACATATATATATATATATAGTATATATATATATATATATATATATATATATATTATATATATATTCATAAAGACTTTATGAATTCTTACCCATTATTTTATATATATATATATATATATATATATATATATATATATATATATATATATATATATATATATATATATATATATATATATATATAAATATGTAATGGGTGTTCATAAAGTCTTTACAGTTTAGCAAAAGATATATTACAAAAAGCCATTGACAAGATATCGTAATCAGATTTTGTTCCATGTATTTAGCACTTATCAGAGTTTGTAATCTCAATGCAGTTGTTTACTACAGGTACTCTGTTAATGAAAGAGGTACTGCTAAATGGACCCTTAAAGAGTGGCTACTCATGAGGAAAAGACACAATGCGTGTCATGGTTTATTGAAACAAGATCGGATATGAAGACAGGGATAGGGACAGTGCCGGGTAATAGAAGAAGTGAACGACCAAGAACATCTGAGGGAAATCATCGACCGCGTAAGACAAGCATTTGATCGTTCTTCTACAAACTCCATCCATACTGTTGCCAGACACTTACTGCTTCCACGTTCAGCAGTGCAGAAAGTCTTACACAAGAACTTGTGCTTGCACGCTTACAAAGTGCAACTCAAGTGTTTAGTTCATCAGATTATAAAGAGCGCAGACATGACATCCGACTAACAAAGCTCAGCAAATTTTATGAGGGAAACAAAGATTTTATTGCAAAATGCATGTATAGGCAAAGAGCTGTCAAGGAACTAATTTTAACACTTTTTTATCCTCGTATTTATTATAAGCCAATGCATAACAGCCGTGAATACCGAGAGAGAAAATTGCTTTTGTCACAGCAAAAAAAGAACAAGAGCATTCACGATCTAAGTGCTTGCGGCCGAACAAACAAGCAGGACAAGACCAAACTGTTAACACTTTGGTTAACGATTATCGCCAGTTGTGTGGTCACTCTCAGAAGCCTTTGTGATGCTTAGAGAGAGAGAGAGAGAGAGAGAGAGAGAGAGAGAGAGAGAGAGAGAGAGAGAGAGAGAGAGAGAGAGAGATCGGGCTGGTTCAAGGGCCGAGGGAACATTTCCAGGTTGAAAATGGCAATATACACTAAACGCATGCATACAATAACGGCAGGAGAGAGAGGGACATTTTCTCTCTCATTTGAATTCGATGTCACATCTGTCGGAAATTTAGTTTAGTACCTTCTTTGTTACCTCTGTACAGTAACCTTGATTATAACACGCCATCATGGGGAACGCATATGATAAAAATAAAAAGAACATTACATTTTTAATGTCCATCGAATGCGGGAGGGAATTGCTTGCCCGGCCTACCTGCAAGCAATAACAGTTAATGATCACAAGTTTTGAGAGCCACACTCAATGTCATTAATATTGTTTAAATGTTTAATTGCTCCAACTGACAAGTGGGGCATTTGTGTGGTTGTTGACTAACGTAGCCTTATGCTCGCATGAGCTCTGTTACTCGACCGTGTAGTTGATCACGTTCTCCCATAACAGTGCACTACCAGTATGCGGGAATGTTCTAAGAACATTTTTCTACACATGAAAACACCAGCGTTTGCTAGACTGGGTTAAGTGTTGAAAATTTTTAAGATTTTAAAATCATTAACAATAATCTATTCTTCATTATTTATTGGAAGATGAATACTCGTAATTTCCCACTTGTTTTTCATATTGCTTTATGTCCAGCGTATCTTACTTTTTCATTTCAAATGTATTGCTTTAACTTCTTTGCGTTGGAACATATTATAAGTATACTTCCACATCTAGTTTTTTAACACAATTCTGTTTCTTTCTGCTCAGAGTAAAAACCAAACTGATAGTAATTGCGTAGCAGATTGAGATTCCCGATATTTAAGCCCAGCAGCACACATCCTTGAAATTTAGTTTGCCCTGGTCTTTTGATGCCTCTCAATATAATGGTCAGATCGATGGTATTCAGTAGCTTTTTTTTTTTTGCAACATCAGTGTTATGAGAGAATCCACTAGTTCGTCACAAGGAAACATTTCCATAACAACAAATGAGTAGGATTTAGGCAACATCTTAGGTCCATTTCATTAATATTCTCTTAGCCGGAAACAGAATTGGTATCTTTCCTTGATAGTAACCCCCAGCAAAGTTCGGGGGTCGTTATCTGGGGCTGATATTTTTGGGGGGTCAATATCTTTATGATAAGAATATTTACAGTCTTTTGTTTATGTTTTTACTGTCATCCCAAATGGGCTTGCACTAAAAACGACGCAAATGTGGACACATTCCGGGTTAAAACCCTTGGCGGCCACTATCTAGGAAAGATCCGAGAATTGTTTTATTTTTCAAAGAAAAGCAGCAACACGTGATTACTCAAATAATCAAAAGAATCTCTCTCCCTTTGGCGAGCGAATGAATGAATGGTCGCTAAACGATTCTGAGGTATTGCGTCAACGTTGAGCTATGCCATTGATGTGGCTGTCATGTTTCTGGGAGAATGAGCCCTTATTATATCTGAGTTTCTGTGGCTCTCGACGCTGCATATTTGTTTCTGGAAGCAATAAAAGGTTGGCATTGTTCGCGGAATTCCAACGAATCAGCATCATTCATGTAACGAAGGATAGGAATTCAAAGACCGTATATTATTCTCGGCATAAAGTCACGAGAATTCATTTCATATTTCATTATCAACGTAATAAAGTGCAAACTAAATCGGAAAATCATATCATATCTTTCATTGATATATTTCTCTATTGTTCCACGTAATATATATATATATATATATATATATATATATATATATATATATATAATATATATATATATATATATATATATGTATATTATATATATAAAGGTTTTTTTGCCATGAAGGAAAAAATGAAAAAGCGAAACTAGCCGAGTACTTTCGGTCCAGTTCGGACCCTTTAGTGAAGGCAAACTGATTTTACAAAGAACAACATAGACAAAAGAAGGCTTAATATCCAAACTGGCACTACAAGATTAGCAATAAGGGCGATTTTGAAAAACAAGGGAGCAGATACAATTTAATATCATGAATTTTACACAAATTTTCCCAAAAAAAATTATTATTAAATGAAAAGACGAAAAAAATATAAATATATATATTATATATATATATATATATATATATATATATATATATATATATATATATATATATATATATATCGAGCAAGAGAAAGAGGGAGAGAGAATATCGAACCAGAGAGAGAGAGAGAGAGAGAGAGAGAGAGAGAGAGAGAGACAGAGACAGAGACAGAGACAGACAGACAGACAGAAAGACAGACAGACAGAGACAGAGACAGAGAAAGAAATAATAACTATATACCTGTGGGACTAATTTATTAGTTGTTTATTTATTTTAAGGTCCTTCATAAACATCTTACAAATATATGGGTCCAAATGGTACATTCCCAGACTAAGATTTAGGTTGTTTTTATTTGTGATTTGTATAATTGCCGATTCCAGTAAATTTCTTGAAACATAATCATTAGATCTAGCAATTACCGAGGTATCACCCCAATTAATACAATGATATTTTTCACTCAGATGGATAAACAGTGCATTTGAAGTCTGGGCTGTTCTAATTGAATACATATGCTGCTTAACCCGAACACACAAATTTTTACTAGACTGACCAACGTAAAACGATGGGCAATCCTTACAAGGAATTTTGTAAATGATGTTGTTATTTGTTACAGGACTATTCCTAATTAGCATATCTTTAATGGTATTGTTATAAGAGAACACTATATTAACATTAAACGATTTAAATATTGATTTTATGGTTTCAAATCCACGAAAGGAAGGTAAGCTGAGTACTATAAAACTTTTTGTGAGCTTTTTGATAACATATATCAATTAAATGAGGTGGGTAGCAGAGATCGTTTCCTATCTTTTTTATGTATTCTATTTCTTGGACCAGATATTGTGGACTTGTGATACGCAAAGCGCGTAGGAACATAGTAAGAAAAAACAAAATTGAAATTTTAATATTAGATGGTGGCCAGAATAAAAATGTACATATGTTAAATTATTTGTGGGTTTTCTATAAATACTGAATTTGCATTGGAAAGATTCTTTATGTATTAATACATCTAGGAACGGGATGACATTGTTATTTTCAATTTCAACTGTGAATTTTATGGATGGCACTAAATTATTCAATTTAGACATTAAATCATTTACATCGATACCAACAGGTAAGACTACTAAGATATCATCAACATATCGATACTATTTTAAGGGGATAAGTGTGATATTCGGGAGGTGTTCTCTCAAAAAATTCCATATATAGTTTGAAAGGAGAGGTGATAAAGGGTTACCCATGGCCATACCAAATATTTGTTGGTAATATTCTCCATTAAAAATAAATCTGCAATCACAAATACATAACTTAATCAAGGAAATTATGTGACTAACGGACATGGGCAATTCATGCAGTACAAGTTCATTACTTAAATATTCTAGCACAGAGTCAATAGGGACTTTTGTAAACAAAGAACATACATCAAAACTGACAAAAATATCGCTAGGGTTTAGTACAATGTTATTCAATTTTTCCACAAGATCAAGAGAATTCCGGATGTGTGAATTAGATACAGTTCCTAGTAGTGGGGATAACAGTTTAGTAAGATATTTAGATAATTTATAAGCAATTAATCCTACAGTACTAATAATTGGGTGCATAGGTTTGTTTTCCTTATGAGTTTTGACTAGGTCATATAAATAAGGTAATGAGGGACACTTTACAGTTAACTTCCACAAAAGTTCTTTTTTATCTTTAAGAATTTGTTTGATATTGATATTAAAGTTTTTTAATACTTGGTCCAACGGATTTTTTGCGAGTTTTTTGTAAGTTATTTCATCCTCTAGTAAAGTATGCATGCGTGATATGTAATCAGTTTTTTCAAGAACCACTAAACTATTGGATTTATCAGCCTTGGTAATGTGTAAGCTATTATCATTCTTTAATTCTTTTAAACTTTTTCTGTAGCGAGCGGGGAAGTTATTTTCATGATAGGGATGCGTAGCACTATATGTCATGCCTTTGATAATGTCTAAATGATTTTGTGGTAGGTCACAGTATTTTTCAAACTTATATAGAGATGTCGCTATTGATAAAGCTGAGGGTTTGTTACAATGAAGAAAGACAACCCAAAAGCCTAATGCCACGCAACTGCATTATCACTTATTTGTTTGGGCCTTCGATAAATTCACCACACAATCACTTCTAGCATTATTGGTCCAATCACTGTCGTTGATAAGGTTGTTTAATTTTCTGTCCAGTTTTCTAATCAAAGTGTTTGTAGTTCTATGAAGTTTTCCATATATTTCTTGCCTTAATGCGTGTTTCCAATCAGCGGGAATCGAGTAATTGAAGTTACGTCGGGCTTTTTCCAGTTCTTTAAATTTCTCCTTTTCCTCCATTTTCACGGCAGCCATGTGACGTTTTAATATAATTGAAGAAAATTTGTTAGAAGGATGTTGATCGTATCTTCTTATGCGGTATGGTAGCAATGATTTGGGTAACACTTGTTCCGCCAGATATTTTTTCAGGAATTTCAGGCGAAAGAGGTGACAAAGCAGCTCAGCAGTGGGAACAGGAAAGTAAAAGTAAACGTGGCCCTCAGGATGAATAACTTGATCACGAAGTATATAAAACGTGATGCTATGTATAAATAAAGGTTTTTTGCCACGAAGGAAAAAATGAAAAAGCGAGATAGCCAAATACTTTCGTCCTGTTCGCGGACCCTTTACTGAAGGCAAACTGATTTTTAACAGAGAACAACATAGTCAAAAGAAGGCTTAATATCCAAACTGACACTACAAGATTAGCAATAAGGGCGATTTTCACTCTACAGAAAGGAGGAGTCGCCTGAGGGTAGCCACACCTTGAAGGATACACGCAGTAAACAAGTGATTCTTCCAGAAAACAGTACATTTTGACAAAACACGGGAGTATAGACAATTTAATATCATGAATTTTTCAACAAATTTTCCCCAAAAATTTTAATTAAAATTAAAATGAAAAAGAAAATGAAAGAAAAATATAAATATATATATATATATATATATATATATATATAAATATATATTATATATTATATATATATATCAAGTAAGGGAAAGAGGGAGAGAGAATATCGAACCAGAGAGAGAGAGAGAGAGAGAGAGAGAGAGAGAGAGAGAGAGAGAGAGAGAGAGAGAGAGAGAGACAGAAATAATAACTATATACCTGTGGGACTAATTTATTAGTTGTTCATTTATTTTAAGGTCCTTCATAAACATCTTACAAATATATGGGTCCAAATGGTACATTCCCAGACTAAGATTTAGGTTGTTTTTATTAGTGATTTGTATAATTGCCGATTCCAGTGAATTTCTTGAAACATAATCATTAGATCTAGCAATTACCGAGGTATCACCCCAATTAATACAATGAGATTTTTCACTCGGGTGGATAAACAGTGCATTTGAAGTCTGGGCTGTTCTAACTGAATACATATGCTGCTTAATACGTACACATGAATTTTTACTTGACTGACCAACGTAAAACGATGGGCAATCCTTACAAGGAATTTTGTAAATGATGTTGTTATTTGCTACGGGACTATTCTTAATTAGCATATATTTAATGGTATTGTTATAAGAGAACACTACATTAACATTAAACGATTTAAATATTGATTTTATGGTTTCAAATCCACGAAAATAAGGTAAGCTAAGTACATTTTTAGGCATTTCTTTTTCATTAATAGCAACACTATAAAACTTTTTGTGAGCTTTTTGATAACATAAATCAATTAAATGAGGTGGGTAGCAGAGATCGTTTCCTATCTTTTTTATGTATTTCTATTTCTTGATCGCAAGATAATTGTGGGACTCGTGGATACGCAAAGCGTGTAGGAACATAGAAGAAAAAATTGAAATTTTAATATTAAGATGGTGGCCAGAATAAAAATGTACATATGTTAAATTATTTGTGGGTTTTCTATAAATACTGAATTTGCATTGGAAAGATTCTTTATGTATTAATACATCTAGGAACGGGATGACATTGTTATTTTCAATTTCAACTGTGAATTTTATGGATGGCACTAAATTATTCAATTTAGACAATAAATCATTTACATCGATACCAACAAGTAAGACTAATAAGATATCATCGACATATCGGTACTATTTTAAGGGGATAAGTGTGATATTCGGGAGATGTTGTCTCTCAAAAAATTCCATATATAAGTTTGAAAGGAGAGGTGATAAAGGGTTACCCATGGCCATACCAAATATTTGTTGGTAATATTCTCCATTAAAAATAAATCTGCAATCACAAATACATAACTTAATCAAGGAAATTATGTGACTAACGGACATAGGCAATTCATGCAGTACAAGTTCATTACTTAAATATTCTAGCACAGAGTCAATAGGGACTTTTGTAAACAAAGAACATACATCAAAACTGACAAAAATATCGCTAGGGTTTAGTACAATGTTATTTAATTTTTCCACAAGATCAAGAGAATTCTGGATGTGTGAATTAGATACAGTTCCTAGTAGCGGGGATAACAGTTTAGTAAGATATTTAGATAGTTTATAAGTAATTAATCCTACAGTACTAATAATTGGGCGCATAGGTTTGTTTTCCTTATGAGTTTTGACTAGGCCATATAAATAAGGTAATGAGGGACACTTTACAGTTAACTTCCACAAAAGTTCTTTTTTATCTTTAAGAATTTGTTTGATATTGATATTAAAGTTTTTTAATACTTGGTCCAACGGGTTTTTTGCGAGTTTTTTGTAAGTTATTTCATCCTCTAGTAAAGTATGCATGCGTGATATGCAATCAGTTTTGTCAAGAACCACTAAACTATTTAAAGTCAACCTTGTTTTTTTTCCTATAATAACACACTAAACGGAATGTTAAAATAAAAAATTACCCCATGGAAAGCAACAACATAATATATAAAATTCCATGTATAGACTACCCCTCTTCTTATCTCGGACAGTTGAGCAAGGACTTAGAACTAATATTAAAGCAGCAAAAATATTCTGTAAAAACTGGGCAAACATCTAATGCAATATTCATTCATTTAAGTGAAAACAACCACTAGAAAAATTGGATTGGTAGTTCAGTAATTGCAAGATCAAAAGATGTCTTATCACAAAATCTTTTAGAATCTGCCCTAATATAACTTACTTCACATTGTAATTTTAATTTTAGTCGTGGCCTGTTTCATTTAGACCCTTGTATTTGTAACATGTTGAAGAATGACCTAAAAGATATAATTACAGACGTAAATACAAATTAGATGCCTTAGAGATATTTTCATTGTATATATATGTTTAATATGTTTTGTGAATAAGTTTTTGTTTATCAAAGATCTGAATTGGTCAGCTGTCGCACTGTATAATCCTTTAATTGTCTTGTCCCTGTGTCTGAGCAGTTTGACTTAATCTTTTTGTTATTAAATTGTACCCAAGTTTATGCTTGTTTGGAAAGGTTACTCCTTCTCTTGGTGTGTCGGATTCTAGGTACTAATCTCCTTATAATCCCTATCTGTCAGTTATATGACCTTTCCTGTACTATCAATTCCTCATGAAAGTCAGTTTGTCTGCTGAGTAAAGGACGATGAGTCGAAAGATCTTGCAGAAACCCCGTTGTTTATTTTTCCTTCGTGGGCTTTATGACCTTTATTTATTTGGATTTTTATGACGTTTTCCAAAACTTTCGTTATTCAGTTTATAACATAACACCATTATGTTTTAGACTTTACCCCTCTTCTTATTCTCGGACAGTTTGAGCAAGGACTTAGAAACTATATTTAAAGCAGCAAAAATATTCTGTAAAAAACTGGGGCAAACATCTAATGTTATTCATTCATTTAAGTTGGAAAACAAAACCACTAGAAAAAATTGGATTTGGTAGTTCAGTAATTTGCAAGATTCAAAAAGATGGGTCTTATCACAAAATCTTTTTAGAATTCTGGCCCTATACTTACTTCACATAATTTTTTAATTTTTAGTCGTTGGCCTGTTTCATTTAAGACCCTTGGTATTTGTTAACCATGTTGAAGGAATGACCTTAAAGATTATAATTACAGACGTAAATACAAATTAGATGCCTTTTAGAGGATATTTTTCATGTTAATTATTTATAATGTTTTAATATGTTTTTGTGAATAAGGTTTTTTGTTTATCAAAGATTCTGGAATTTTGGGTTCAGCTGTTCGCACTGTTATTAATTCCTTTAATTGTCTTGTCCCTGTGTCTGAGCAGTTTGACTTAATTCTTTTTGTTATTTAAATTTGTACCCAAGTTTATGCTTGTTTTGGAAATTACTCCTTCTCTTTGGTTGTGTCGGTTTCTAGGTTATCTAATCTCCTTTATAATCCCTATCTGTTTCAGTTATTTATGACCTTTCCTGTACTATCAATTTCCTCATGAAAGTTCAGTTTTGTCTGCTGAGTTAAAAGGGGAACGATTGAGTCGAAAGGAATCTTGCAGGAAAACCCTTGTTTATTTTTTCCCTTCGTGGCTTATACCTTTTATTTATGGATTTTTATGGGACGTTCCAAACTTTGTTATTCAGTTATACATACACATATAATATTATATATAAATATATATATAATATATATATGTGTGTGTGTGTGTGTGTGTGTGTGTGTATGTATATATACACATATATATATATATCTATATATATATATATATATATATATATATATATATATATATATATATATATATATATATATATATATATATATATATATATATATATATATATATATATATATCTATATATATATATATATATATATATATATATATATATATATATATATATCTATATATATATATATATTATATACATATATATATTATATATATATATATATATATATATATATATATAATATATATATATATTATATATTATATATATAATATATATATATATATATATATATATGTATATATGTGTTATATATACATACACACACACACACACACACATATATATTATATATATATATATATATATATATATATATGTGTGTGTGTGTGTGTGTGTGTGTGTGTGTATGTTTAATATATACACATATAATATATACCTAATATATATTATTATATATCTATATATATATATATATATAATATTATATAATATATATATGTATAATGTATATATATAGTGTATATTATACATACACACACACACACACACACACACACACACATATATATATATATATAATATATATATATATTATATATATATATATATTATATATATATATATATAAATATTGTCACAACTTACAGCTTTCCACTTGACTATTCATGAATTCTCGTAATGAGGGCAACACTTCATGTAGGTATAGTAGATATGTTAAATGAATTATCAAACTATAATTAAAATTAAACAAAGACTTTACTTATTTTAAATCACGTCTGAATATATAATAACAAAATAATAACAAATAACCACTTAACAACTACTAGAAACAAGTGAATCGTAAGCCACCGGATAACGAACTCAAAAGTATTAACTTGACAGAGCTTGGAAGTAAACATTTCCAAGGATTACATACATTAAAAAACAGGAGGTAATTTCATCCATGCTGTCCGCTACGATCAGCAATCAATAGATGGCGCTAACATCATACACAATAATAGGTGTGTAATTAGAACTGCTACATAATGATAGGAGGGTTATTATAGTTCCCCCCTGTTAGGAATGAATTTACTATGACAATTTTATTGACAAACTTAGTGAATTCAAGTGGTTTCTGTCTAAGACGTGATAATGCGTCGGCGATGGTGGTTGTTTGATTGTGTCGAAGTGCTGTGGATCTCAATGTTGTAGGAAGACAAGATGTATGACCATCGAAGAAGTTTCTTGTTTGTTAAGCTTGGCCTTTTGAGGAAGGTAAGGGGTTTGTGGTCGGTGTAAATGACGACGCGTGCAGCACCTTCCAGATATGGACGAAAATGAAGACTTGTGCACAAGACTACATAATTCTTTTTTTTCGATGGTAGCCATCTTAGTTGAGTGCCTTTGAATGCTCCCCGAGTATAAGATACTGGCAGCAGGTGTTCCAACAAAGGAGGAAAAGTACTGGTCCATTGATTTCTTGCAGTAGGACACCACCAAATCCAGTATTACAAGCATCTACCTGTATAAAAAAAAAGGTTTATTTTGCAAGATTAGGAGCTTGCAACAAAGGAGATGAAGTCATGAATAACTTTAGCTGCTGGAAGGCCTTGTCGTGATCCGTGTCCAGTGAAACCTTACTTTGCAAGATGTCAAGGCATGTAGGAGGAGAAGTTATGATGGCAAATTAGGACAAAACTTTGAATAATGACACCATACCTAAGAAAGTTTTTGAGTTCTTTTTTATCACTAGGAGTGGGAAATGAAGTTATAGCCTTTACATTAGTATCCTTGGGTAATATGGAGCCACTGCCAATGACATGTCCTAGGTATGTAACTTTTGCCTTACCAAATGAACTCTTGGCTAAATTAATAACGAGGTTAGCTTTCAGGAGTCTTTTGAAGAGTTCTTTTAAGATCTTGAGGTGTTCGTCCCAGGAGTTACTAGCAATTACGATGTCATCCAAATAGACATACGCACCCTCCAAACCACGTGTAACTTCATGAACCATCCTTTGGATGTAGCTGGAGCATTAGTCATCCCAAATGGCAAAACTTTGTATTCAAGAGACCAAAAGGTGTTATAAAGACTGATATCTCTTTTGCCCTATCTGTTAATTTAATTTGATAATAACTTTAAGAGATCAATCTGGGTAAGGTATTTAGAATTACTCACCGAGTCAATAATATCTGCAATTCTAGGTAATGGATAAGCATCCTTGACTGTTACAGAATTAACCTTTCTATAATCCGTACACATACGATAGGGATTGTTAGGCTTTTTTACTAAAATACAAGGCGATGCCCAGGGAGACTTACTTGGTGCAGCCAAATCTAGTTTTAGTAAATACTCAACCTCAGCCTTCAAGGCTGGTAATAAACGATGGGACACCCGATAAAAAGGTTGACTAACGGGGTTGGTGTTTGGTTCTAGCACAACATGTTTCACCAAGGTACAGCAACCAGGAGTGTCTGAACATATTGCAGGATAAGACTTCAGAACAGCCTCTAATTCTTCCCTTTCCACCTTAGGAAGATGACCAAGATACTGTGAAAGTAAAGAAAGAATCTGTGAGTTACTAGCATCTTTCCATGACAAAATATGATTATGAGCCAAAGTTCTTCTTCGTCTGGTTCAAGAGGAGCTAAAAGTTTATCTTATCAACTGCCTCGGGTACTAGTTTTTCGTGCTAGGAGAAGTCTCGATGGGAGTAGTTACCCTTGAGTTGTGAGTGGAGTGATCAATCTCTCTACTTAACAGGTGAACTACCTGTGGAGAAATCTTTGCAGATTGATATGGTTTTATTAGATTAATGTGCACTAACTGGCTAGGTTTCCTTTTGTCTGGAGTTTCAATTGCATAAGTTGTTTTAGAGACCCTTTTAGTGATTTTATACGGACCCATAAATTTTTCTCTCAATGGAGCTCCTGGAACTGGTCGATATACAAGTACATCATCTCCTACTTTGAAAGTTCTAATTCTGGCCTTTTTATCGTAATGGTTTTTCATTCGAATCTGACTGTTAGTTAAATTCAGATTGGCAAATTCATAAATATGGTCAAATTTAACCTTAAGACTTTGAAGGTATTGTGGAATACTTACTTGCTGGTCTTTGTAAGTACCTCTTAGGATGTTTTCTTTTACCATACTAAGGTTTGTCCTAGGTCTACGCCTGAACATCATCTCGAAGGGAGAAATTCCAGTCGACTCATTAGGTGTACTCCTAAGTACATACATAAGCAGATCCAGGTTCTTCATCCCAGTCTCGTACCAGATTCACAAATGTACTTGCGCAGGAGGCTTTTAATGGTCTGGTGTACGCGTTCGAGGGCTTCATTAGTCTGAGGGTGATAAGCTGAAGCAAAAATATGGGAGATGTTTAACTGCTTTAAAGTTTGCTTAAACAAATCACTAGTGAAGTTTGTCCCCTGATCACACTGAAGCTCTTTTGGAAAACCAAAAATGGTGAATATTTTAAGAAGATTAACAATAATTGTTCTAGCAGATATGTTTTTTATAGGTATGGCTAAAGGAAATCTAGTAGTTGGGCACAACACAGTTAAAATGTACTCATTTTGTTTTTAGTTTTGAAAGTGGACCAACACAATCTACAATTACCTTTTCAAAAGGAGAATTAGAGGTACAGTAATAGGAACTAATGGTGCTGGAGGTATTTTCTGATTTGGTTTACCAGTTACCTGGCAGGGATGGCAAGATTCTATGTGGTGCTTTACATCAGCTTTCATACCAGGCCAGTAGTAATCGTCCAGCAAACGCTTATAGGTTTTAGAAATGCCTAGATGAGACTCTGCTGAATGAGCAAGATCCAATAAGGCTGCACGAAGATTAGAAGGAACTACTAGCTGGTAACTATCATGCCAGGAATTTTGTCCTGCAATCTTCAAAGGCCTATAACGTCTCATAAGGATGTTATTATCAAGATAAAAATATGTAACTTACTTTCATCAACATCATCTTTTACTTTATCAAAGTATTCTTTCAAACTATCATCAGACCTTTGATACTCTACAAATTCATCTGAGGGAATATCAACAAGATCAGCAAGGACTTTTTCACCTAAGGTACTTTGATCCACCTTACCTGTGTGTTCAGTGTCTCTAGAAGTTGAATTTGTAGACCTGGTGCCTACTTGGCAAGGGAAGCTCTACCACAGGAGAAAACTCTTTGCAAGCTTTTTCGATCACTACTTCAGGCTGAGTAATGATAAGACTAGGAGTACTGTTAGTTTGAGCCGAGTCATTACCAAGTATCATGTCTATGTTCTTGCAAGGCAGGTCAGAATCCAACAACGCGACATTAGTTGAACCTTTAAAATAAGGACAATCAAGAGAAATCTGTACAATAGGTAAAACCTTTTGACAAGTCAAATCCGACACAGTTACATACTGATCTGTTGGTTTAGCTAAATCTTTTAACTTTGAGCTAATGATAGTTTGAGATGACCCTGTATCTCTCAAAATTTGCACTGGATATCATTTACTTTACCAGGATATGTAAATGCTGTAAAGTCTGATAAAGGTTGAGCACAGTGAAGTGTCATTTTATTTGCAGTATTCCCTGATTTGGGTCCTTGTGTAAAAGCATTAGGAGAAGCCTTACCATGAGATGCTTTGCATTTGGGACTAGGACAGTCTTTAATATGATGACCTTCTTTCTTACAAAAAGTACAAACCTGGGGGGCAGATGAAGGAGAGGACGAATGTGGTTTAAGTTTATGAATGAGATGATAATCATCAGCTAATAGGGCAGCCCTTTTTCCATCTTTTTCTTGTTTTTCTCTAATAAACATTGACACATTAAGCTGGGGAATACGCCTCAGGAATTCCTCTAAAACTATTAAATTCTTTAATTGTTCTAAAGTAGTTATTTGTTCCTTATCTATCCATTTATTAAACTGCTTCAACTTCAATATGAAAAACTCGAGATACGTGTGAGCTTGGTTCTTCAAAGTTTGTCTGAAGATTTGTCTATACCCTTCTGCTGTAACACTATAAGCATCCAATATAGCAGTTTTAAAGACTTCATAATCCCTTTCTTGGACAAGTTGTGCTGCCACATATGCAGCTTTTCCTTTGAAGGAGTTTCTGATTAAAAGAACATATTGGTCTCTAGGCCAGTTGAGAGACGTTGCAGTGTTTTCAAAAGTAATGAAAAATACATCAGGATCTTTTTCATCGAAGACAGGCAGGAGTTTGCGTGCTTTACTAATATCAAAAGCATCAGGTAGCTGTTTTTCTGCCAACCTTTCTTTTATTCTTATGGCTGAGTTCCTCTTCCAACAGAACTCTTTCTTTTCGTTCTAGTTCAAGTCTTCTTTGCTCAGCTTCTACCTTCCTTTGTTCAACTGCTGCTGCAGCATTTGCAGCTTCGACCTTTCTTTGTTCAGCTGCTGCTGCGGCATTTGCAGCTTCAAGCCTTTTTTGTTCAGCTGCTGCTGCGGCATTTGCAGCTTCTACTGTTCGCTGCTGCAGTTCAAGTTTCAATTTCACTATCTCTGGGTCTTCAGTTGTAGTAACTGTACGAGCAGCACCTCGTTCAAGTGTTAAAGGCCTTAAGGGAAGAGCCTCTTCTTCAGTTATGTTACCACTATTTATCAGGAAATCTAAGATCTTTCCCAATAGTTCAGCTTTCACCACAGCATGACCTACAGATATTCTTGCCCTTACAGCTATTTGGCGAAGCTGGTCCTTCTTAGCTTCCTGTAGTGTATTCAGGTGCTCCCTGGGTGCACCTAAAAATTTCTCAAGATCAAAAGGCATCTCTCAATACTGATAAAATGGAAAATATCACTGGAAATTATATTACTACCATACACAAGCTATAAAACTTTAAAAAGTTAGGTTATTCATGGATTTATGGTGCGAAGGCACCCACAAACCACAGGAATTTCTAATCCTTAAGTCCCACAATGTTCAGAAATTCACTTAAAAGAACGAGCCTTTAATAATCTATGCCAATCAGAAAACTTAGTTCACCAATAATGCACATCCACTAACAATCTTGAATGAAATATTCTTAATGAAGTAAATAATTGGAAGTACCAACAGTTACCTGAACAAGGAATAAACCTTAAGTATCCACTCGAGGTAGAACGAAGTTCTTGACAAGGTGGTCGTAACAATATGAAGCCGAAATCCTTTAAAGAGCGAAGGTCGTACCCTGAGTAAGAGGAACAGAGGTTCCTAAGGAAGGAATCTTTCATTCCCTTATGATGAGGTTTTGAATGCCTGCGAAGCAACCTCGAGAAGTTGGGGCGACTATGAAGATATCACTAAGCGATGGTAGTCAACAGAGTCGAGGGTTAAAAGAATGACGAATTCTAGGCTGCCATTACCCTGCCTGCACGTCCTCCAAAATCTCGATGTATGCTTAAAATGACGTGTTGCAACACGACATTCTCTAAGTGAAAGTGTGAGCGCGCTGGAGAACACTATCCGGTGGTGGTCTGTTATAAACTAGCAAAATATCACTATTACACTACACTCATGTTGTCCATCATCACAGAGAAACAACAAAATGAATTTCACAATCCGTCAAGATCGAGCGTAAGCGCAACGCAAACGTAAGTAGATCCCGGTCAGGCCCCCAATTTGTCACAACTTCAGCTTTCCACTTGACTATTCATGAATTCTCGGTAATGAGGGCAACACTTCATGTAGGTATAGTAGATATGTTAAATGAATTATCAAACTATAATTAAAATTAAACAAAGACTTTACTTATTTTAAATCACGTCTGAATATATAACAAAATAATAACAAATAACCACTTAATAACTACTAGAAACAAGTGAATCGTAAGCCACCGGATAACGAACTCAAAAGTATTAACTTGACAGAGCTTGGAAGTAAACATTTCCAAGGATTACATACATTAAAAACATGAGGTAATTTCATCCATGCTGTCTGCTACGATCAGCTATCAATAGATGGCGCTAACATTATACACAATAATAGGTGTGTAATTAGAACTGCTACATAATGATAGGAGGGTTATTATAATATATATATATATATATATATATATATATATATATATATATATATATATATATATATATATATATGTGTGTGTGTGTATGTATATATATATATATATATATATATATATATATATATATATATATATATATATATATATATATATATATATATATATATATATATACATATATATTATAATATATATAGTTTAGTTGATTCTTCAGCTTGAAGCACTGTGATAAATCGATGGGTTTAACATGTGTTTATATCATCTATAATTTGATTCATAGAGGCTGTAATGTGTTCCTTCCAGTAGCATATGTGTAATTCATGACGAAACATGAGCAAACAATTTTAAATGGTCACTTATACTCGTATGTTACGAAATGAAAGATTAATCAGTATTGGCTGCACTGCTTATATTAAAGTGTTCTTTATTACTGTCAAGCTATACGTAGTTGTATTTTCATATGCATATATTGTTATATATAAAAGATTATCTAACAGTAAAATTTGAAACACAGAAACGAGAAATAATTACAATCAAAACGGACAAAAGTCATGAAACTGGTATATCATTATCAAGTTTATTTGTTCTTAGAAGTATATTTCTAAAACAAAAGTTAAACAGACTAGCTGGATTATAATTGTAGAACAGTTATGTTTACGTCCAGTTGCTTAAGGATTCTAATTTCTTTTAAAGGTCGAGGGTTGTGCTCCAGACATTATGGTAGAATGTAGTGGACAATAGCTACTAATGGGACAGCAGTTAAAAAACTATGGGGAGTAACAATGGCTTTTAATGCGCCACGCCAAGCAGCCAAACCTGTTGAAGTAATTTCTATTTCAAATTAAATAAATAAAAAAGCTTTAATTTGTGCCTTAGATTGTTCATGCCCTTTCCTAGTCAGGCAGAAAAACATGCTCCTCAATGCAGGAAATGAGATTATAAGAGAGAAATCTAAACAAAGACACAATTTCGTCTCGCTTCTGGATGTAATTTGCATCTGAGCACATACGAAGGAGAAGGGAAAATTCAACTATCCGTATCATGGCTACGGAAGTCCTGGCCGTGAAAGTTGACCAGGGCATAAACTTCCTCCTAATTCAAGATATGGCAAAGGGAAACTCTTCCCTCGGTATTTACAGGCAAGATTTAAGGTTCTGTTTTTATTTCTTTTTTTTCTTGAGGCTTCTCAATGTGCGCTAAGAGAAGTCTGGATCCCTTTTGTTAGATTGCTTATTTCTTGAAAAGATGAAACGAATGGACGTCAGGAGCTAAGGCAGTTAACCTTTTATAGTATCTTTCCTGAGTTAGCTTTACAGAATCAACTGGCTGGAATAAATTTTACGTATTAGATGTCTGTAGAGTCGGTAAATAATAATAATAATAATAATAATAATAATAATAATAATAATAATAATAATAATAATAATAATAATAAAATAAGAAGAAGAAGAAGAAGAAGAAGAAGAAGAAGAAGAAGAAGAAGACGAGTGGCTAAAGAGTGCATGGGAAGAAGGACTAATAAAAGTAGACGAAGACCCAGAAATATACAGAGACGGGAGAATGACAAACAGAACAGAGGACTGGCACAGCAAACCAATGCACGGACAATACATGAGACAGACTAAAGAACTAGCCAGCGATGACACATGGGAATGGCTACAGAGGGGAGAGCTCAAGAAGGAAACTGAAGGAATGATTACAGTGGCACAAGATCAGGCCCTAAGAACCAGATATGTTCAACGAACGATAGACGGAAATAACATCTCTCCCATATGTAGGAAGTGCAATACGAAAAATGAAACCATAAACCACATAGCAAGCGTATGCCCGGCACTTGCACAGAACCAGTACAAAAAGAGGCATGATTCAATGGCAAAAGCCCTCCACTGGAGCCTGTGCAAGAAACATCAGCTACCTTGCAGTAATAAGTGGTACGAGCACCAACCTGAAGGAGTGATAGAAAACGATCAGGCAAAGATCCTCTGGGACTATGGTATCAGAACAGATAGGGTGATACGTGCAAATAGACCAGACGTGACGTTGATTGACGAAGTCAAGAAGAAAGTATCACTCATTGATGTCGCAATACCATGGGACACCAGAGTTGAAGAGAAAGAGAGGGAAAAAGTGGATAAGTATCAAGATCTGAAAATAGAAATCAGAAGGATATGGGATATGCCAGTGGTAATTGTACCCATAATCATAGGAGCACTAGGCACGATCCCAAGAACCCTGAAATGGTATCTAGAAAAACTAGAGGCTGAAGTAGCTCCAGGAATCATGCAGAAGAGTGTGATCCTAGAAACGGCGCACATAGTAAGAAAAGTGATGGACTCCTAAGGAGGCAGGGTGTAACCCGGAACCCCACACTATAAATACCACCCAGTCGAATTGGAGGACTGTGATAGAGCAAAAAAAAAAAAAAAAAAAAAAAAAAAAAAAGAATAATAATAATAATAATAATAATAATAATAATAAATTACACGAAACTTCATTAAGGGGTTCGCTACTATAAGGATGGAGATGATGACTTCCTTTAGTACATTTATGGTCTTTATTGTTTAGTTATTTTGTTTTCTTGATATCGTGCGCTTTTTACGCCGTAAAATCTGTAAAGGAAAGTTGAAATTTTATTGACACTTCCTATAAAGAATAAAGTTTTAGATAAAAAATTTTAATCATAAATTGTGGACTTTATATCAACACCAATATACATTACATGAAAAATTCACAGCTGGTTATGGTCAGTTGACGCTTCAGAACAATACGCCATAATATCCATAACAAGAACCCTCAAGCAAAAAAAAAAAAAAAAAAATAAAATAAATACAAGGAAGAGCAAATTCAGCTACTTAATTTTACTTGCAAATCGCTCTGATCCCTGTTAATATTTTGGGTCAAGAATTAACTTAAAGTTCTTAGAGATGATGTATAGAAATGAAGCATTTTTGTAGGGTCTATTACAGTAACTGTTTTCATTTAGTTTATAAAATGTATTGCCTGTTTATCTGCTTTATCATTTATATAAAACTTTATGAAGTATGTATCTGAAGATTGAATTTAAAAGATTTTTCTCATTTATAGTACTTGCAATATATACAAAAGAATTTATATTCCTAAATGGAGACAGGAGGTAAATAAAAGAAGGAATCAACTGAAGAAAGATATTCGTCCTTCTCTCCATAGGTTTCTGGAACTGAAACTCCACTAAAGAAAAAAACCTGTACCATCGTGCATCAGGGCCCAGGAAATTCCGACAGTGAACTTTGAACATAACATAAACATCCCCCAATGTCTAGATATGGAAATGAAGACCTCTACCAGGATATTAGCAGCCAAGGTTTAGTATATCTTTTTTTCATTTCCTTTTTTCTGCTGCTTCTCAGCTTCTCTTGCAGGGAAAGAGGAAGTCTGGAATCCTTCCGTGAGATAATGTATTTGTTGAGATGACGGAGTTTTCTTTAAAATGTAATAGCATTATTTATTCCTTATTTATTTTATGATAATTGTTTCGAAGCTGAGATTTTGTTATGTATATCTATTTCAGGAGTTAATATATTTCAAGAGATCAGTTTTTACTATTTTTACATTTAAATAAGAATCGGTGGAAGAAATATTTCCAATCACTCTAAAATAATAATAATGGAGAAACAAATCCACAGTTATGTAAATCTACATACATGTATATTCAAATTGAAAAGGGGAACCGAACAGATTCACGAAAGCTATCCTTATAGTTTTAAATTTGAATATATGTACATTTACTTACCACTGGATTTGTTTCTCCATTTGAAGACTCATGCTACTATGAGTATCTTTTAATAATAATAATAATAATAATAATAATAATAATAATAATAATAATAATAATAATATAATTTTTCTATTCCAAACTCCATCCTGATGTCCCCAGATAGACGCATTTTTCTATTCCCTTTTGGAATAGAAAAATGCGCCTTAGTCAACATACAAAAAGGCAAAGTAACGAGAACTGAAGGGATAAAGCTACCAGATGGGAGCAACATCAAACACATAGATGAGGACAGGATACAAATACCTGGGAATAATGGAAGGAGAAGATATAAAACACCAAGAGATGAAGGACACGATCAGGAAAGAATATATGCAGAGACTCAAGGCGATACTCAAGTCAAAACTCAACGCCGGAAATATGATAAAAGCCATAAAACACATGGGCAGTGCCAGTAATCAGATACAGCGCAGGAATAGTGGAATGGACGAAGGCAGAACTCCGCAGCATAGATCAGAAAACAGGAAACAAATGACAATACACAAAGCACTACACCCAAGAGCAAATACAGACACGATATACATAACACGAAAGGAAGGAGGGAGGAGACTACTAAGTATAGAGGACTGCGTCAACATCGAAAACAGAGCACTGGGGCAATATCTGAAAACCAGTGAAGACGAGTGGCTAAAGAGTGCATGGGAAGAAGGACTAATAAAAGTAGACGAAGACCCAGAAATATACAGAGACAGGAGAAAGACAGAAAGAACAGAGGACTGGCACAACAAACCAATGCACGGACAATACATGAGACAGACTAAAGAACTAGCCAGCGATGACAATTGGCAATGGCTTACAGAGGGGAGAGCTAAAGAAGGAAACTGAAGGAATGATAACAGCGGCACAAGATCAGGCCCTAAGAACCAGATATGTTCAAAGTACGATAGACGGAAATAACATCTCTCCCATATGTAGGAAGTGCAATACGAAAAATGAAACCATAAACCACATAGCAAGTGAATGCCCGGCACTTGCACAGAACCAGTACAAAAAGAGGCATGATTCAGTGGCAAAAGCCCTCCACTGGAGCCTGTGCAAGAAACATCAGCTACCTTGCAGTAATAAGTGGTACGAGCACCAACCTGAAGGAGTGATAGAAAACGATCAGGCAAAGATCCTCTGGGACTATGGTATCAGAACAGATAGGGTGATACGTGCAAACAGACCAGACGTGACGTTGATTGACAAAGCCAAGAAGAAAGTATCACTCATTGATGTCGCAATACCATGGGACACCAGAGTTGAAGAGAAAGAGAGGAAAAAAATGGATAAGTATCAAGATCTGAAAATAGAAATAAGAAGGATATGGGATATGCCAGTGGAAATCGTACCCATAATCATAGGAGCAATAGGCACGATCCCAAGATCCCTGAAAAGGAATCTAGAAAAACTAGAGGCTGAAGTAGCTCCAGGACTCATGCAGAAGAGTGTGATCCTAGAAACGGCACACATAGTAAGAAAAGTGATGGACTCCTAAGGAGGCAGGATGCAACCCGGAACCCCACACTATAAATACCACCCAGTCGAATTGGAGGACTGTGATAGAGCAAAAAAAAAAAAATAATAATATAAATAATAATAATTAGGGTGTTCATAGGATCCCGCTTGATTTCCGAGGAAAATTTAGAAGAGACTGGAGATGTCTGTAATGCAACTGTTGAGCTAATTCACCGTTTTCTCAGTGAAGTAAAATTGTTACGTGGTAATAGAATTAAAAGGGTTGTGAGTTGTTTAAATGAAATAATTGTGAAATATAACTGGTGCAAGAATGAAAAATTTGGAGCCATGAAAATATAGTAAAAATTTTATGAAGGAATAGGTGGCTCATATTGTTTAAGTGTGGTTTGATCATTCAAGTAGAATGAAGACAACAGATTAGCGAAAGTTGTTTATAATTTGGATATTATTTGGTTATGGTGAACAGAGACAGAGAAAAGAATTGCCGGATGGAGCAACACGATTTTAGGATCTAATGCATTTATTATGCAGGAATGATGAGTGTAGACTCTAGGTGTAAGATTTTGGGCAAGTGTTATATTTTGGTTCTATACATACAAGCTGTTATTTTGCTAACGAATCATTTGACTGCGTACCTAAACCATATGATGCAATGGAAGTTTTCGGCAGAAGTAGTCTAGTGTCGATTTCAGTAGTTGAATGCTGAGTGAAGGAATGTATTGTCAGGGCAAATATACTTTAGAAGATTCACATCAACCGTGCATTTGTTGTCTAGGCCAGTCCTTTACGACGCTCCTGATTGGCTATTGATAAGCCAATCACAAGGCTGGAAACTCCCAGTCTCTCTCGAGAGTTCACACAGATAGGATTTATGTTCCGTCTCTCCTGAGGGATACGTTTTTCTAAAGTATTCCTCAGGAGAGGTGGAACATAATTCCTGCTTATGTGAACTCTCGAGAGAGACTTAGAGTTTCCAACCATGTGACTGGCTTATCAACATCCAATCAGGAGCGCAGTAAGGGACTGGCCTGGACATCAAATGCACAGTTGATGTGAATCTACTATAGCTATTAGAACCATTGCCTCATGGAGCTGATATTAATTGATAAAAGAAACAAGACTGAACACAAGCAAGACATCATAAACACGTGCCTCATCTACATGACTTTAGATAATCATAAGGAATCTTTTATTACATATAACGTTTGTTAATTCACCACTGAAAAGCACAAAGACCAAAATAAAGGAAGGCTAAACTAAGTATGTTATCTTGTTTAATGGCTGGCATCGGTCACTAATGTAAAAGGTTTGCTAAAATTTGGAAATTCAAAACAGGGGGATTCGTTAATGCGTCCTTGAGCTTTTGAAAACTCTCCAACTGGGGTTCCTTCCATTGAAATTGAACGTCTTCCCGCAATACATCAGTTAGGGGAGCTGCTATATTGGGGAACCCTTTCACAAACCTCGTGAAGAAACCAGCGATGCCCAGGAATGACTTAATCCCTTTCTTTGATCTCGGGGGGCGAAAATTCCCTATTGCTTTGGCTTTATCGTCATTTACTCTAACCCCTCTCTTAGATATGACATGGCCTAGATATGTGATTTGCTTTTTCAAGAACGAACACTTCGTTAGCTTAATTTTCAACCCCACTAATCTAAGCCTCCTTAGTACTTCTGTATGCACTTACAGGTGTTGCTCAATCATGTCTGTTGCGACCAATATATCATCCATATACACAAAAATTTTTACCCAATAACCCATGCAAAACTGAGTTCACCAACCCGGTAAAAGTCATCGGACTGCCCGATAAACTGAATGGCATTCATTTAAATTCATAATGTCCCTTGGGCACTGAAAAAGCCGTATATTCCTTGCAAAAAACCCTGCGCCAAATCAATTGAGCTACAAATATTATGTACCCCGTTTTCAACAAAAAGATCTTGTGTGCACGCGACTGGATAGCGGTCAGGGATTGTCTTTTCATTTAAACGTCTAAAACCGACGCATACACGGACAGAACCGTCCTTCTTAGGCACCACTAACAAGGGAAAGTTGTAAGGAGACACACTAGGTCCAATGATTCCTTCTTCCTCTCATGTATTGACCTCTTTCTCTACCTGTTCTCTGATTTTGATAGGTATGCAGTATGCAGGAATATAAATAGGTTTTGTGCCACTCTCCAAATTTACCTTATGCTCTAAAACTTTAGTCAACCGCAATTTATCCCCTTGTAAGGCTACCGTATACCCAAATTCTGCCAAAAGCTCGCTTATCTCTTCATCATGTTCACTATAATCTGCATTAGCTAAATGTTCTCTAAATATTCGTTTCCTTGATTGCATTTCTGCCTCTTAAAACTCAGGTCTCCCCTCTACAATAGCCACTAAACCACTATCACAACTCCAATCTTGGAGATCCAATATATATGTACTCCTTTGGTATCTCCTAACTGTATCATTACAGTTTAGCAATTCTAAACATGTAATCCCATTCTTGGATACACTGTTCACCAATGCTGTGCTAATAACCCCTCTAAGCCTCTCGCTATTTTCAATATCACCCACATCCGTAGGTTTTCTCACTTCCCTCAATTTGACTTTTACTGTAGTCTTTGAACCAGGCATTAACACAATATCCTCCGATAAAACACCTTCATATTTGTGGTTAGTACCTCCATTTTCCACCACCCCATAAACATTACCACCTTTAGCTCTCATTAAATCCACCCAATTGTTAATATCAGAAATAACATCAACATTAGTATCAGTATCACCATCCATAATATCATCACCACAATTGTTACCACCGTGAACTCCAATATAATCCCCGCAATTATTTAATATTACCAGTCTCCATAACTCCAGTATCATCACCATTAGCATCACCAAACACATCCCCTTTTCAATAATTTCCATATCCTCCATTCTAATCACGTCCTCATAATAAAGAAGATCACCAGGCATTCCGACTCTTATCCCATGAACACCCAACGCAATCCCTTTCATTACCAAAAATGGTTCTATTAATACTCTGTCACCGAGAGTAAACTGTATTTGAACACAACTCAGGGTATTTAATCTATGGGCTTGCACATCACACACCATCTCCGTTGAGGGTTTTAATGGGTAATGGGAGAACATGGATTGATACAAATTATAGTCCATTAAATTTATAGACGCACATGTGTCTATAAAGATCGGGATATCCACATCCCCAACTGTTCCATAAACTATACGCCTGGGCTCTGGGGCATCCCCCACAAGACCACAATGGCATGTACTAATCACCTGTACCCTTTTTTGTTGATTGGCCTCCCAAAAATTTTGTTGATCCCTTTGCCCTCTGGAATGACCTGCCTGGGAAGTCCACACATTATAACTCCCAGAACTTTGAGGTGTAGGCCTTGCATCTTTCTGCATCTGAGACGGACAAGATTGCCAATAGTGATCCACACTCTTACATATTCCACAATATTTAGCTTTACACATTTTCTTTGGGTGCACTGTCTACAGTGGGACGTTTAGACATATGTTTCTCATTTTGGGCATAAAGTAATTCTTCATCTGCAGTAGGTTTAATCTTTTCATCAAAACTATCCACTAATGCATCCGGTACATCATGCAAGAGCATAAAAATATGGACCAGTTTATGTAAGTTGTCAAGTGAGACACTACCACCTGTAACCCATTTAGATGTTTTCAATATTCCTACCCAATCTGCCACTGAGTCAAAAAGTTTTGAATTATGTTCTACAAGGCTAAGCGTGCCCTTCTGTATCTTATATAGACCCCTAAGGTCCCTCACCATATCCCCATGTTCCTTGGACCCGTAAGCTGCTTTTAAGAATGCTTGCAAATCATTCCAGGTACGATGTTTTGCAAATTGGAAACTTCTGCAACGATGGGAGAGGTCACCTTTATTGAAATCTAGTAAATCTCTAAACGCCTCTACATCATCCGTTATTTTTTTTACGCTTAAATAATTATTCACACCTTCAATAAAGATATGCACTGGCTGCGAAAGCACCCCATCTACAATTCCCCTAAACGGGCTCACACCCGCACTAACGTTCGTGACATGATGAAGCGGAGTAGTAGAACCCTTTGCGTCCATCATTATCCTCTTTTTTGAAGCTTTTGTGTTTTATGAGATTTCCCAACATCAATAGCATTAACCCTTAAACGCCAAAGCGGTAAAAAAAAATTGTCTCCCGTGAGCTGGAGGTGTTTCAGAGTGAGCGCGGAAGCTGAAAAAATATTTTTTTCAAAAAATCACAACGCGCTTAGTTTTCAAGATTAAGAGTTCATTTTGGGCTCCTTTTTTTATCATTGGCTGAAGTTTAGTATGCAACCATTATCATTATCATATATAAATAATGCGATATATGATAGCACAAAAATGAAATTTCATATATAATTGTATTCAAATCGCGCTGTGCGCAAAACAGTTAAAGGTAACAAGTTACATTTTTTTCGTTATAATATAATCTAAATTGCGATCATTTTGGTATATAACACATTGTAAAACGATAAAAGCAACACAGAGAAAATAGTATCACAAAATAATGCATGAATTCGTAACGCGCGTACGTAAACAGATATTTTTTTCAAAAATTCACCATAAATCTAGATATTGTACTAGAGACTTCCAATTTCTTTCAAAATAAAGACAAATGATTGAATATTACTATACTGTAAGAGTATTAGCTTACAATTGCAGTTTTTGACCATATCTGACAAGTTAAAGTTGACCAAATGTCGAATTTTTTATATATATTTTTTATATGCAATTATTTCGGAAATAAGAAAAGCTACAACCTTCAAATATTTTTCGTTTTATTTTACATGAAATTGTGCAAATTTTCATATATAAAACTCTATGAAATGCTTAATATGAAATGGAGCAAATATTCCGAGAATGGGACGTACGCATTTCGGAGATTTGTGGCGGAGAATCCGCGCACGGAGAGAAGGAAAGTTTTTTTTTTTTAATTCACCATAAATCTAAATATTGTGTTAGAGACTTTGAATTTGTTTCAAGATGAAGATAAATGACGGAATATTACTAGACTGTAAGAGTTTTAGCTTACAATTGCGTTTTTCGACCATTTCGATAGAGTCAAAGTTGACCGAACGTGGTTTTTTTTCTATTTATTGTGATTTATATGCAAATATTTAAAAAATGAGAAAAGCTACAGCCTTCAATGATTTTTATTTGTATTCTACATGAAATTGCGCACATTTCCATGTATAAAACTTTATGTAACGGCTAATTTAAAATGGTGCAAACATTACCACGATCGCAAGTATGATTTTTTCGGAAGAGTTACCACGCCAACGTAAAGAAAATGTTATTTTTTTCATAAATTCACCATAAATCGAAATATTGTGCTAGAGACTTCCAGTTTGTTGCAAAATGAAGGTAAATTCTCGAATATTACGAGAATATAAGAGTTTTAGCTTACAATTGCGTTTTTCGACCATTTCGGTAGAGTCAAATTTGACCAAAGGTTGAAAATTTGTCACTTATCATTTTTTACATGAAAATATTTCAAAATCGATAAAAGCTACAACCATGGGTTGTTATTAGTTATATTGTGCATGAAATTGCGCACATTTCCATATATAAAACTTTATATAACGGCTAATTTTAAAATGGTGCAAACATTACCACAATCGCATGTATGATTTTTTTCGGAAGAGTTACTGCGTGGATGTAAGGAAAAAGTGTTTTCATAAATTCAGCATAAATCGAAATATTGTGCTAGAGACTTCCAATTAGTTGGAATATTAAGATAAATGATTGAATATTACTAAAATATAAGAGTTTTAGCTTACAATTGCGTTTTTCGACCATTTCGGTAGAGTCAAAGTTGACCAAAGGTTGAAATTTTGGCACTTATCGTTATTTATATGAAAATATCTCAAAAGTGATAAAAGCTACAACCATGAATATTTTTTTGTTGTATTCTACATAAAAATGCGCACATTTTTATATATAATACTCCATGTAACGGCTAATTCAAAATGGTACAAAATTTATGTCAAAGTGACGAAATAATTTCCGAGATGTGTCTCAGATACTTTTTAGTGCGGCAAGAAAGAAATTCGCGCTTGCACGCCTGCGTAACGATTGTAAACAAAACAACACCTTGATCCGTGAACTCCCAGCATCCCCCAAGGCGCGTGATTCAAAAGTATTTGGCTGGTAGGCCTATAAGTATTTTCCGCAAATTTAAAAAAAAACTTTTTTGAGTCGACGTATGGTACGTCCATTCGGCATACGGGAGACATTTTGACTCAACATTTAATATGTCCATTCGGCATTTAAGGGTTAATGTAATTGTAGACACACAAAAACCCAATCCAGAAAAATTAATGCAAACTTCCCCCAACAGAAGATAAAAAAATAAAAAACATGCACCGTGCCCAGTAAACATCCCTCAACACAAAAACAAAAAGGAAGGAGATATAAAAAAAGTGCAAAAGTGCTTTACTCAGCGAACCAGCCCACTCTCTCACACTTCCCAGCACCCAGCAATGAACCTCTCTCTCTCCCTCACACTCACTCACTCAAATTCTCGCCTCTCTCTCTCTCTCTCTCTCTCTCTCTCTCTCTCTCTCTCTCTCTCTCTCTCTCTCTCAGGGCATAACTCACAACAACCAGAAAACCTCGCTCATATTATTACAAAAAACCTCCCAATGTCCATTGAATCTCGAGAGACATCAAAATAAAAATACATTTTGAGCAAATTCATCACCAATAAAAAGAGAACAAAAACAAAGGAGAAAAAAAGGAAGAAACAATAAAATTACACTCACATCTTCATATGACTGGAACCCAAACTTGTATATGCATTGCACATATGCGTAACCTATTCACCACACCCACTAAACACATTAACTTCGGAACACTAGTTTTCACGAATCACTGACCAGCTAAAGTATTTGAGATGCGGAGAGAGAGCCTCGATGCTTCAAACACCAAACCATTGAATCAGCAAAGAGGACCCCGAGTTGCCTGTGACATAATTATAACCCCTTTTCCTACTAAAAACTATATGTCTAATTAGCCACCAGTCTCTTCGTTAGCATACCTACAGCCTATGAAATGTATACAAAGCTTTTTAACCGCTGCCACCAATAACTCTTACGCCCCCCCCTCCCCTAACAAAACTACACAAATGACAACTCTTACCTGTCAGTAGTGGCCGGCCTCTCTCTGCAAGCATTGTCAAACTAGGCTAATGAGTTCACATAAATACAAAAATATGCTATTTATTTCCAAAACCAGATGAACATAAGATGGAACAAAGTGATAAATTAGTCATATTTAAAAAAACTAAGTCTGACCCACAAAGAACTGTAAATTATCATTCCACTCTCCTGAATCAGTCTAAGTAATCACCACCAAAAATCTCAAATTGTCAACCGTTTCATTTCAATAGTTAAACTTAGAGAATCCCGTTTCTATAATAATGATATGGGACCCATCTGAAACCAAGAGACATATCCATTATATTCCCCTCCACACAATGTTAAATAAATGTATACACTTCACACTTCTCTCTTTTCAAAGGCAACTGTTTCTAAGTCATTTAAATATGTGCCATACCTTATGATGGGTCTTGCCCCAGCACCTGATGTCCTCTGAACGGCCTTCCTCCTTATCTCAAAGGAATGTGTGCTTTTCTCTTAAGTGTCTCGATCGGTTGGACCTACCATGCATGCACAAATGGATGCACACATCCGCCACACCCTAAGATCGCCCATGGCAACAGTTCAAACAGCCATCAGCCCCAAAATGCACACGCATCAAATTCCTTCGTTTCACAGAAGGCTATCTCTAGGTGCTCTCTGTCTCC
>NC_061108.1:86939187-86944187 GCF_015104395.2 Macrobrachium nipponense
ATTGTAATTGTATGTTTTTTTTAGATGAGTAATTATTTTAATTTAATTTTATTATTGTCATTTTCAGCTTCAAAATGGGTCTGGTCCTGAACGGTGGTTTGAATAAACGCCAATATGAAACAGATGTCTCCATTTAAACTCTTACCGCTATATATATATATATATATATATATATATATATATATATATATATATATATATATATATATAGATATATATATATATATATATATATATATATATATATATATATAATATATATATATATATATATATATATATATATATATATATATATATATATATCTATATATATATATATATGTGTGTGTGTGTGTATATGTATATGTATATATAATATACACACACACACACATATATAATATAGTATATATATATATATATATATATATATATGATATATAGTATATATATATATATATATATATGTGTGTGTGTGTGTGTGTGTGTGTGTGTGTGTGTGTGTGTGTGTATGTGTCTTTGTCTGTGTTTGTGTATTTAATGTCTGCTTTAGTAAATCAACAATTACTATGAATTGGACGTTGGTAGCATACAAACATCAAATATACCCAACTTTCCCAAGGAACTGATTGCTGTTTCCCCTGAATTCCCTTCTTACCCAAACAGACACCGCCCCCACGGAAGTAAATCTCATTAAATGCCAGAACACAAAGTAAGGACGAGGCATAGTCTACTGCATGTAGTAAATTTCATTTGAAGACAAGCAAGGGTAAAAGAAAAATTCCGTTCCCGATATCATAGCTGCAGAAGACCTGATAATGAAAGTTGACCAGAATGTAAAACTCCTCGTATGTATTCAGAGGCAGGACTTAAGGTCTTGTTTTTTATTGTAGTTTTTTTTATATTCTTCAACCCTATCACTTTTTTAATGTGCGGTGCAACAAATCAGAAAGCTTGTCCCTCTTGTGAGATTAATCATTGTTTCTGAAAAACTTTCTGTATCACTGTATTTATTATTTTAGGTATTCGTTGGTTTGGGTACGTAATTTGCATTTATTTAGAAACGTGAGACTGCGATGGTATTTTTATTTTCTTGATTATCATTGTTATAGTTGCCATGGACTATATCTTTTAACTATTCTTACCCAAATTAACGCGATAACAACGGTAATTATTGTCTTGATTAGGTACTTTGCTTGTGATGCTGCCAAAGATTGAGAAGGATATTTTTTTCACTCCCTTTGAAGCTGGTTCACTTCATAGGATATTTCATCAACAGTTTTCCGTTGTGTTTTTTTTCACATACAATATCATGAATGTATTTTGTGACGAAAGGTGTTAAGCATATTTGGATTTAATACATATTTTTAGGGAAATTTTTACCAAGAGTTTCATTTTATACTCCAAATCATATTGTATCGAAAATAATCTGATAAGAATGGTTTCACTTTCATTAGAAATAACTTACACCCAAATTGAATTATAAGAGAATTGATACTTTGCATCACTGGTATTATACAGAAATGACAATGACTTGTCTGTTACTTTATCAGAGAAATTCCTGTCGAATTCAGGTTTACTATAACAGTGAATGTAAAATATCCTTGATAGACATTAGTCTGTTTACATACCATAATCCCATGGTTTTAATGTCTGTACACATACCATTATTCCATGGTTTTTACAAAATAAAATCTTCCATACGGTAAAATCTTTTATTTTTATAGACAATAACTCAATATGGAATATACTAAGTAAAAATACCGGGTTTTCAATATTATGCTAAAGAGGCGGCTTTTAAATAATGAGAGAAAAATGGCCGAAAAAAAAGAGAGAAAAAAAAGATTCTTCAGTGGAAATTCCTCTTTGTAGGAAACCTTTCAAATGCTAATGGCGCTTAGAATATTTAGAAAATACGTGGAAGGTAAATTGCTTGATAATTTTTTATTAGAATTTCACGTTCTTCAGAGTATAATATGAAACTCGTATACTAATATGTATGGATGATTTATAACGTGTTGAGTATTTCACATAAAGTAATCAAGGATTTTCGGAATGATTTTTCAGAAATGCATAAATTCCCAAGAGATTTCTTAGATTAAAAGTGTATTATTGTATGTATTTTTTTATGGTTAATTAGGTTTATAAGAAAGGGTCCGATGTCGGATGCTAACACATCAGCAAACGTAGCATTAATTTAAAAGAACGGCTATTTGATTCATTTCTGTCTTTTTATGATCAATTTAAACCTTTACTTGGGTTCGGGTTCCATTTATGTTGATCTTTTAGATTAAAAATAATATATTTTGTTTCAAGAGTTTGATTATGTGATCGAACTTAGACATTTTTTCTCCTTCAGTGGTTAGACGTGTATATATACTTAGCAAATTAATATTTTTGGGGTAATTTTGCTATCATCTGTGTCTCAAGCACTATTATTTCTAATATGTCGGTACCTAATGAACCTGCTGTAGAAATGATTAAGTTATGATAGAAAACTAACTATAGAATGAACAAGTTTTCTTATTGCAAAAACAATTACCGCCTTAGTGCTATATTGTGGTTTAGCTTTATTATTCTTAGCAATCTCTCTCTCTCTCTCTCTTCTCTCTCTCTCTCTCTCTCTCTGTAATTCTTCTCTATGGTAAGGGCAAATGAGTTTTTTCCTTTTCATATCACGGAAAATGCATGAAAAACACAATTTTATGCAAACACTTTGTCATTTGATCGGCAATAGCTAGATGATATCATATATGTGTGGACGCAGGATTTAATATTGTTCTAGAAAATCTGTTATTAACGTAATGGCCGCAGGCGAACTCATGAAGCTATAGCTCTTGTTTGGTTGGCTGCCCGTTTTTCTTAAACGGAATTGATCGCAGAAGGGAGTGCAGATGCAACATGCAAGGTCATCTCTAGTGTGGCCCATAAGTTGTAGTAACCTGGGTTAGGTCAGTCCCTTAAAAAGTCGATATCTCATTTGCTTTTTTAGTCTTGTCATTACCGTCATTAGGTCCCGTTGTTGGTGGCTGGCATATTACCGGGATTTTGTCCTATAAGAATCCCAATATTATTTTATGAGAAGATATTCTGAGTCGTAAAACCTTAGGAACGTTGTCCAGGAAACACCACATCTTAGACAAGGCAATATAGGATTAAAAGACGCCCATGGTTATTTACAAAGTAATATTTATTGTTGGGAAAGTGTAACCTAGTTATTTCCCCTCAGATATTTGGACAGCCATAATAAAAAAGGATTCTACCTGATATATCACTGTTTCCTTAACGGAAGCCGACAAAAACAATCTCAGGACATAGTGAACAGAGAGCCTCTTCTGAACTGATTATCGAGATGGATTCGCAAAATAACTAGATAAATAAATAATGAAATAAAATAAAACCATGACATCCATTATTCAATAGAGAAAAGAAATCATGAATTATATTAACGATGAATAGTCGCTAAATTTAGAATGACAATTCTATAGATATCTACGGTTTTTGTCATTCCATTTTCATAAAGTATCATTTCAATTCTAAAAATTAGTAACTAGCAAATGATTCACTTGTTACTCCTGTTTCCTTGGAAGTTACATAGGAGTTTTAGTCAGTTTATTTTCATATTTCGTATTTACAGTACATGAAGCAGATTTATTCCTATTTACAATTTAAAAACTGCTTTTTGTTGTTATATTTACACTGAAATACATACGAAATGGTGAAAGAATGCTTTCTATTTACAAAAAAAGTCTATGATTTATTTAATCAATTTGGACTAAACTTTTGTACATTTTTCAACTCTCTATACTTGATTTATTTGTTCAAGATGTAATTGGTGATCCATGTAACCACATACTGAAATATACTCGATTTGAAAACGAGAGAGAGAGAGAGAGAGAGAGAGAGAGAGAGAGAGAGAGAGAGAGAGAGAGAGACTAGTGACTCTCTAAATCTCTCTTCAACATTCCTCATAATGGGAAACATCCTGAATATAATGATATTCATAAAAAAGACTATTCATTGGTAATTCGTTCACTTCAGTATAATTTTTGTCAAATCACTTCATTGAAAAAAATAATTGATAATTGTTCGGCCAATTTCCTAATCTGATAATCCTCAAAAAGTAATGTCGAACTTCCAATAAAACTATATATCTATTTCATACTAATTATAACTTGTGGGATACCACTGGCTGAAAATAATTATTAGTCGACCAGATATTTATGACGGTCAGAGAAACTTTACTGGCTGACTGGCTTAATTGCTACCAATATTATGGTCATTATAAAAGCGCGGCGTTCCCTTACACAATATCCTTTTAATTTGACATTTAATGACTGGAAAGACAACTGTGTCTCTCACTTGAAAACAGACACAAACATTAAATTATATATATATATATATATATATATATATATATATATATATATATATATATATATATATGTATGTATATGTAGGAAGGAGCAGACAATCAAACAACAGAAGTTGGAGTAACGGAAAGGCGTTCTTTTTTCCTTTTATTCATCTAATACGCGACGTTTCGTATCTCTTGATGCATCTTCCAGGCTGAAGAAGAGATAGGCTTAAACAGTAATTGTGTACAAATAGTAGGTGTTCACATTATATATATATATATATATATAATATATATATATATTATATATATATACATATGTGTGTGTGTGTGTGTATTTTTGTGCCTGCGTGTTAATCAAAGCTTTTACCATACCAGGTGTAGAAAAGAAACTCTGTCCATTCCATTGGTCTTTGCTAATGAAACTTTGATTCTTGAATGAATCCACCTTGTATGAAAACAAATTAGGGCAAGGGCAATGGCGGGCGAAGTTCGCCTCCAAAAGTACGTGTGGCAAGGAAGGGCATCACACAACCCCTTGCAAAGGAAGGGCATCACACGATCTCTTACACGAACTGAGGAGACGCCAGCAAAAGTACTCTTCATAGAGGATGGCAAGGAACACCTCTAAGATGACACCAGCTGCATAATGTCGTGGGCG
>NC_061108.1:86951687-86979187 GCF_015104395.2 Macrobrachium nipponense
AACTAAGCCCCACTTTTCATTATTACAGTTTACTAAGGTCCTTCAGTTCCGCAGAGTCCCTGATGTTTCTAGACAGCATTTATATATCTTGCATAAGCGGGGGATTTGGTTTCCTCGGAAAATACTCGCTACCCAGTTACTCTTTTGGGAGAACCTCTAGACGTTAGATATTTATGTCTATAAATAAATTACTAAAGCTGATACTAGGATCTATAGGATGACGAATTTCCCGATAGTTTCAGTCACTGGGGCTATATTTAAGAAATCTTCGACGTGCATTACTTGAGTGTCACATTGTCTGAATTCGTTATCAGATTTTAGTGAGACTCATGCATATGGAAGACAGGGTTTATTCAGAACAATACGGATATGAAGAATAGCCTCGGTCTTTAAAGACTTGAATAATACAAGACCCATTTTAGTATTCTGCAAAATAAAACTATTGAGATGGCTATTTGTCTGTCCGCCCTCAGATCTTAAAAATATTGAGGCTAGAGGGCTGCAAATTAGTATCTTGATCTTCAACCCTGTAATCATCAAACATATCAAATTGCAGTCCTCTAGTCTAAGTGGTTTTGATTTCATTTAAGGTTAAAGTTAGCCTTGATCGTGCGTCTGACACATTATAGGTGCCAACAAACAGGCCGCAATCGCTGAGAGTTTCGTACACCCTTATACACTATACAGAAAACTCGATTGCGGCGAAGAAAATTTGGAGCATTTTTTACTTGTTGTAATGTAATTCTCGATTGAGGTTGTGAAAGATACATTTTAACTCCTTACACTTTAAGAGGACTACTGCCCTCGTCAGGGGCGTTACCACCGAGGAGCAGATGTCCACCATAACCCTAGCAAACCACATTGGTCAAGTTGGCAGGGGATCAGGATGTAGAAATTCTGATATAGTCATATATTTTCTGACAAAGAGGACAGACAGCTCAATAATCATAGTCAAGAAAAAGGGTTTATTTTACCCTTATTCAGTATATTGACAATTTGATAGGCATTGATTTGTCCTTGAAACTGATGAGACAGAATAGTAAATTCCATATGTTTCTATTTTTTTTTTTCTATAGTAATAGCCGAGCCTGTATCATCTACCAGTTAAGGAATCATATTTATTGTAAGGTTTTTAAACCAGACTGCCCATTCTCTCTATTTTAATACGTCAATCTAGTCACAATTTAGGGGCTAGAAGCTATTTTGAATTTTATGATTCAACATATCTCCATACACTCGATGGCACACAGGAGAATTTTCTACCGTTGTTTAGTCGCTTACCAGAGAGTCAAAGTATATAGGGTCTGCTCAACTCGGCAGGGGGGGCGGAGCTAATACAGTGACGTCACAAGAGTAATACTTCTCGTGCTTCTCCATTGAATTACTTAAAGAACCTTTAGTTTTTTACATTTAATCCACATTGCATAGTGTTTTTGATAAAATCTTAATAAAATCTGTAAAGAGGTCACATGCTTGATGTTTTTTAATACCCATTCAAAGTATATAGGGTTTGCTCAACTCAGCAGGGGGGGCGGAGCTATTACTGTGACATCAGAAAAGTAACACTCCCCGTGCTTCTCCATTGAATTACTTAATGAACCTTTAATTTTCATACATTTAATCCATATTGCATGGTGTTTTTGATAAAATCTTGATAAAATCTGGAAAGAGGTCATGCTTGATGTTTTTTTAATACCCATTCTCTCATATAGTCACCAAGCCATGTTTTATTTAACATAAAATATACCAGTTTCAACACACATAGCTACTCCAGCTTTCTTCATTTGTTTATTCTTTACTTATTTATTTACTTACCTATATACTGGTTTGCTGTATTCTCTTCAAGTCCATTTTTTATTGCATGACAACTCTCTCTCTCTCTCTCTCTCTCTCTCTCTCTCTCTCTCTCTCTCTCTCTCTCTCTCTCTCTCTCTCTCTCTCAGGTCGTGATATTATCAAGATTATAAATAATTCTTGAGAAATATATTTAGTTCTGTCACTGTGTTCATACCTCACTTTGAAAAGCAACTTTTTTCTTATTTATGCTAAAGGTTAGAATGATAGATTAATTATATTTTTCAAATCTTATTATGAATACTAATTGTTATGCAATAAATACAAAGAAAATGTGGATACAGGCAGTGTAAAACATGGCAGTTGCATTTGCACGACTTGACCATAAAAAAGAAAAAGATATCAAAAGTATTAGAATTACATCATATACGATATATGGTATCAAAGGAATAAATGATGAAGACAATGATGCAGGGAACACATTTCAAGCAAATTTCTCATTACCACTTCATATCACATAGATATACATCCGAACACAGAAGTTTACATATCACACAAACTGTATACATAAGGGTATTAATTATGCATGCCTCAAACGATTATAATATTTTCAAAAAAAAGTACAAAAAGGTATTCGTCAGTCTGGCTGGATGTAACTGATGACGTTTCACAAGGGGCGGGGCTAGTTTTTATCATTTTTGCGTGCATAGATAAATTTTTCTGTGCGCGATTATGGATTTGAAAGTAATTGTAATTGCAATATGTCATATACCAATTGAAAGGGATTCTTTGTACTTTTACATGGTATATGGCAAAATGTAATAATGGGAAAAATTATGTTAAAAAATGTGGTAAATATTCACATAAAATTTTTAAATTTTGGTCCGTCTTTGATCTAGAATTCCTCGAAAATTTCTGAAAACACCTATCAATTTGGTATATGCATTATATAGTAAATTTTATCAGCTTTCAAATCCATTTTTCAGTTTCTTTCTATCATTATCCCTTAGTCAGATACGCTACGAAACGTGAATGTATGTGGGGTGACGGATGAAGTAATTGCACATTTTTGTGTGTAGATAATTTTTCCCTGTGCGCGCTTTTTGGTTTGAAAGTAATCGTAATTGTAATGTGCCATGTATCATTTGAAAGAGAATTCTTTGTACTTAAACGCAGTATACGGCAACATGCATTAAGAGAAAAATTTATATTAAAAAACGCCATCGCAAAAATAGTTACATAAAAATGTTATCGTAAATATAGTTTCATGAAGATATGGTCCCTTTGTAACTGATGACGTTTCACAAGGGGCGGGGATAGGTTTTAGTACCGGCTCGTGAGCAGACCGTTTGACTCTGGCTTGCCCCAGATGATACATCAATAACGAGTATCTTGAGTTAGTTAATATCTATTAGCTAGGATTATCTTTTTTGTGCCCATATAGTTTATCTCTGAAGTTATATATAAAGAGATGTATTAGTGTCAGTGTATTGCATAAATTTTCCCGTTTCCCTGAAGATTTCCTAAAAAAAAAAGTAAGTCTTACTTAGATTGAGGCTTAGGATGCTACGTCCGTTCTTGTTAAAAAGGTTCATTTTCCTTTCAGGAATTATAGCATTTGGATTGGGCTTGATTAAGGACCACTCTTGGCCTAACGCCATAGCAGTTTTTACTTGCTTGGGGAGTAAACCTACAAACTACTTTGTTGTTGTTGTTCTTGTTGTTGTTGTTCTAAGGAAGAGCCTAAAAAGGTCTGTAAAAGGTGTTTCACATTAATTTGTGCTTGTTAAACACCACAGGAAATTTATTCCTAATACAATACAGCGTATTTACTTTAATTTTCGTTGGTGAAACAAGGATCTATTTGACAATAGATTTTAGCACGTTTTCGTTTACGTTAAAAGTTTGGAATATGTTTACAGCATATGAGTGAGGGTCTTGCATTCATCCCAAATAAGCTGAAGGTCGATTTTTTATACATATGTGTCGAAAGATATGGGGGTATCATACACTATGTTATTCTTTTCTAATATTGAACTTCATTGATTCTAGTGTGAATTACCACTGGCCGACGTATAAGTTCCTTAAAATAAGGAGTAATTAAGTCATTAGTATCCGCACTGGTTCAAGCCCATTAAAAGGTTTCGCCTGTAGGAAACGCAAAAAAATGAATAAATAAATAAATAAATAAATAAATAAATAGATAAATGAATAAAATTGAATAGTAAAATTCCTTTTTAATTCTTCTGTTTTGAAAGAAATGTACGCACTGTTTCGTACCGCCAGTAATCATAGTAATCTTCCTTTCAAACAGGAGTCCACGGTGAAATTGCAGTGAAGGGTACAATAACGGTTGTTAGAGCTTAGGGCAACGCTTTGACAGGGATGTATCTAGCGAGGTTGTATCAGGTTAGTTTGAAAGTATAAAGGTTCTCGTGTTTTATGTAAACTTGCATTGAACATAAACCCCGAGCTTCAAGAATCGACAGGTTTGCTCATTGAATAATAATGATAATAATAATTGGCTGATCAGGTTCCGTTCTGTTTCCGGCATCCGCGTTGCCCATAGACGTTGGGAGTCACTTCAGTTTGCCGAAACCTGGTAGACTTACTGCTCTCTTGCAGCAGAAACTGCAAAACCTCAGTGAAAAAGGAGAACCTGAACTGAACTATGGTTGAAGAAATTATATAAATTTTCTTACGATTGTTTATTTACTGATCTGAAACTTTACCCTGGCGACTGGCTTAATTATCCGAGAACGGGCGAGCAGACCGACATGGAATTATTATTACATAAGGTCTCCCCTCATATATATACAAAAAAATTGTATGAGACAGCCAAAATGACTATACGAGAGGTTACTGAACACACTTCACTTACGTGCCACAGGTCGTTCTTTGGGGTATACGTAGTCCCAGAGAGATGCAAAGCAATTCATAGTCTTGTGGTATACAGTTTAGCATACAGTAGGGCTATAGTTTCGTTAAAGCAGAATGGGTTCGTGAACTTACAGTTCTGTAGCCAAGTAAGTAAAAAAGTTTCAAATCTTTTCTACACAATTTTTATTTAAACAAGGAATATTTAAATGTTATTGAAAGTATTATCACGTTTACTTTATGAGCGACAAATAACAATGTAATTTAAACATTAGTATATACAGACATAACATAAACACATAATACATACATACATAACATACACACACATGATTTTATATATATATATATATATATATATATATAATATATATTATATATATATATACATATATATGTATATATATATATGCACATATATATGTATATATATATATATATATATATATATATATATATATATATATACATATATATATATATATATATATATATATATATATAATATATCATATATATATATATATATATTATATATATATGTGTGTGTGTGTGTGTGTGTGTGTGTGTGTGTGTGTGTGTGTGTGTGTACTAGATGTATGTGTGCGTAGTACTATTGTTTAAATTACATTGTTATTTTCCATACATAAAATGAAATAAAAGTTTATGACAATATATTCAATAACATTTCTGTGTTCCCTTAATAAACTAAAAATTTTGTGCACAAAAAAGTTGAAAATTGTGTTCTTATTTGGCAACGGAACCGTAGGTTTAAGGGCCTATTATGCTTTAAGGGATCATATAACGGATCATTTTATAGACTCTGCACCACTAGACTATATGCAAGTTGCAATATATATATATATATATATATATATATATATATATATATATATATATATATATATATATATATATATATCATACTTCTGTAATATTCCAAATTATTTATCATAAGCCTAATTTCGCTTTCGTACGACGTTCAGTAAACTCCTCCCAGAACTCCTTATCTGTGGACGCAACTGCCATGTTGCCGCTTCATCAAGACAGACCTGGAGGCTTCTGGCCACCTGAACTAAATCGGATGCTACGAACCTGTCAACGGCAGGTCTTGAGTTGCTCGGAGAGGCCGACGGACTCCGCCCACTTTTGGTCGGACGATAAACTCATAGAGTAGACAGTGAGATTTACTTCCGATTCAGATAACCGGATCCGGCGATCGTAACGTCTATGGGGCCCTTAATAGTAGAAACAATCGGTATAAAAGCACTTCGACAATATTATCGCTCCAAATATGCTAAATAGAAAATCATTTGTTTCAAGATAACTAAGGATGCCTTTTATTCTTTGAACATTTGAATAAAGCACAAATAAACCGTATTAAACACAATGTATTAGTCATTGTGCAACCAACCGGGAATATTTTGATTTAATTCTTGTAATTATTCATTCAAAAATCGCAGAATGGTTTCATGGAGGCGAATGAGAATTCATTCTTAATAAATTTACTGAAAGTCTTGAGGTTTTCCCCTTCGGCCATCGTTTAGTAACCTTTAGATTATTCTTACAACTCGAAGAACCCAACAATGGTTTAGAGGATGGGAGTATTTGCAGCTGCTCGACCATCAGAGTAACAGGCCATATATGAACTTCACTGAGAGTGTATGGGCCAATTAGGATAATTGTTTGAAAGTGGTACAGGAGGGGAGGCCAGATCAATTTATGATCAATACTCACGCTCTCTGGAGTCCTGCGTCATACCATAGACTAAGACTAATAGCCCATCGATACCATTACGTGAAGAGAGGGAAGATGGCAGTGTTTGTTTGTGAATGGTAAATGAAGACTCTGATCTGATTCTTACATTACCATACCATATATACATTAATTGATGGAAAGAGTGATAGCTTGAAACAGAATCCCCTACATAAAATGCTTGGTTACATGCATACTCAAAATATCGTTTGTCTTATGACTTATATATGAATGAAGTTTTTATTACAAATATCTTAGTGAGTTTTCTTTCTAAAAATATTGTTTTGCCTGATTTAGTTCAAAAACATCTATTCAGTTGAGTATGTATGAATAAAGTAGAGAAGAAAACTTCAATTTTAGATTTCACGTCAAGACCTTGTATGGTTGTGATTCAATCTTTCTGCCTCAAAATAATGTAGTAAGGTAAAGTAAGTCTGCGAATGAAATGAAATGAAATATTTATCGGCAAAGGGGATGGCTGTTTCTCTAAGGAACTACATGTTTACTTAAGAACGTACCTGATTTTCAGCATTTCTGGAGGGGAACATTAATTTATGGATGAGAATTTCTCGAGTTAAATCCTCTTATTGCCGTGCATCGGCTTTGGAAGGTGATTAGGTTATATATAGATTCATCTGAATGAAAATACATTGCTAAGATGCGAAAGGAATTTATTCATTTTCGTATCACATTGAGAGTAAGGAAAAGTGAACAACATTGTTCATGCAACACTGGAAAATATCAAGAGTCAAATTGTAATTGCAGATAAATAACAACTTCTACATTATTTTAGTAACAGCATTCTAATCTTTCGTCAAAGGGGGTTATTAGTAATTTATATCACCATAAAAAATATTTGAATTCGTGTGTATGGACAGAAATCTGTATTTGATTTTATATTGCATTACACATATTAACAGAGTAAGCGTTTTTTCAAAGAAAAGAATGAGATATTTTCCTAGAAATTAAAGCTTGCAATTTCTCTACGCTTCCGGTAGACACATCTCACGTTTCTTTCATCTACAATGATTAAATGTAATTTATAATGTTTTATGAACTAAGGAAAAACTTGTGCAACAATTGCTTTATATTTGGCAACTGATCCGTATTATAACGTGACAATGATGTAGGCTTAAGCTAAGAAGTTCATAGAGCAAGAGGAAGCCGTCTTTTATATTCCAACAGCGTAAAATGACTTATAATGAAAAAAAAATACGTATGTTTAAGAGATGATAAGACTAAGTACCGGGCCTTCATCCGTTGCTAAGAACCTTATTTCCACTCTCCTATGAAAGCAGTAAATAGATATAGGCTGTCATTCATGATTTGTAGTTTAATGTTTGTATAAATTAAATTCATGTATGTATATATATAAATATATATATATATATATATATATATATATATATATATATATATATATATATATATATATATATATATATATATATATATATATATATATATATGTATACATATATATGTGTATATATATATATATATATATATATATATATATATATATATATATATATACATATACATAGATACATATTATATATGCTTATTTTCTCTACCTTACGCCTTAATCTTTTGATAATAATAATAATAATAATAATAATAATAATAATAATAATAATAATAATAATAATAATAATAATAATAATAATAATAATAATAATAATAATAATACTAACAAATTAAATAAAGAAAGGTTATAATAAACAAACTTACTAACACCCAAAAGGAAAACGACATAAAATAAATAAGCTGAAAGGGACAGGAAATCAACGATTGATGACCCAAAAATTAAGTGAAATCTAATAAAGGTAACATCAAAGTCCTCCAATACGTCAACATCCTCACTGGAATCGGACGCAAAGTGAAGCATCATCATCGAGTTACATTTTACGACGATTCAGTTTTTCTCTACTTTTTTTTATCTGCTGCTACGTAGACCTTTGAAGCGAAGTAATTAAAAAGGAAAATTCACGAAGATCAGAATCAAAGAAAATTACTTCAAATATTTTAGGTATCTACAAAAAAACGATCTGAACTCCCAAACTTCAAAGTTGCAATATTTCAGCAGTTTTGTGAATACGTTAAAATAAACAGTAAATCTCATATTCATTATATATCATCCGATATCGGATGACTGGAAATGTTTTTTTTTTTTTTTTTTTTTTTTTTTACCAGAGGATTGCGGTAGGTAATAAGTATACATGCGTTATAATTTCAAATTGTCAAATAATCACAGAAGTTCATGGGAGTACAAGTTATTAGGATTTGGAACTTACATTGTTAATCAAAAGCCATACCAATTCATATATAGATCAGGTTGCTTTAGTAAACGAGAATTCCCTTCCATAATCGATTTCCTTTTGAGATAACAAACTTCCAAGTTTTCCAGTAAATATTTTGATTCTGGTTCTGTAGTCATGAAAGCTTTACATCATAGAATTATACTTTGCCTCGTCTTAGTTTCTCGTGTTGTAAATTGCGACAACCTGGCAATGTATTCTCTATAAGTAGTAATAAAGTAACTCGGTAAGGTAGTATTGCTTTATTGCTATGTAAGTTATCTATCTATCGATGTATTTCAGTATCTATCAGTTATATTTTTCTCTTTGAAATATGACTCCGTATATAAATATTTTTTATTAAATTCAGTAACAAATGTTTATTTTATAACCATGGCTTCAATGACGGAAAAGGCATTTAAAATCTCCAAAAGTCGAATATAACATTATCGTAAATTTAGTTCTTATACCAATGTAACATACTGTACAAAGCTTACTGTAACGTTACACACAATCCGAAGCTCGTTTAAGATAACCCTCATTTTCCACATTTAAAAATGGGGGAAAAGCAAAACGTCAAATCTAGACGTCGGCAAAATTTCTTCAAACATAGTTGCAAGCCAAAAGTGCGAATTCACATTATATTTTATTGGGTAGAAATAGTATAGCTATACAGCTACACCGTCAAAAGGAACAACGGCTTGAATAAGGGTCGAGGTGGTAGTTCCCGTCCACAGAGACGTTGCATTAATTCCCGACGTGGGGCTCGGGGTATCTTTATCGAGCCCATTCAGGGTTCTGTGCACTTATATACGGCAGGCGTAAAAAGGATATATGAGAACATAGTTTTTTACTTGTAGACTCTCCTAATTGCACACCGATCTTACGTATAGGAATAAATATCTGGATACACGTTCAGCTTCATCACATCAATGCACTATTTTCCCCCGTAGATAGAGTATTGTGATAACAACAAAATAACTTCAAGGGAATTTAGCTGAAATAAAAATTTCCTCCTACAAAATTAAGGTCGAGAGAATACTGTATAAAACTGATATATTGTTTCAGAAAAAAAAAATCTGAAATTTTTACTGCGATATTCCATAAATCTTTACCTTTTGGCCGTTTTTCTTTTCTGTACCAAATGGTGTTTTATTGAACAAATTTGTTTTGTGATTTGCCTTGAATGTAACAGAGTTGTCACTTAAATCTTCTTTGTTTAGACTTAGGCACCTTTAATATTTGGAACATTTCTAAAGTAAAAAATGGTTTCAATTCATTTTTTTACTCTCTTTTATCTTGATGATTATTTACAAAGGGTCTATCAAAGTACTGCATCGACAAAAGTAATGTTTTTTTTTCTTATTTTATTCTGTTCCTTTTAAAGATCTACCCGACTAATTTCCCAACTGGAACTCTCAGGGCCGAAGATGTAACACTGGGCAGTTACTGGCAATATGTCGTTATAAAACTAAAGCCAACGTTCAGAAAACCTCAGTTTAAAAAAGAAAATTATTTGGAACCACTCCACTAAAATCGACTTCAACCCTTAAAAAGAATAGAATAAAATAGGAAACAAAGAAAAAACATTACTTTTGTCGATCCGGTACTTTAATAGCCCCTTTGTAAATAATCATCAAGATAAAAGAGAGAAAAAAATGAATTGAAATCATTTTTTACTTTAGAAATGTTCCAAATATCAAAAGATGCCTAAGTCTAAACAAAGAGGATTTAAGTGACAACTCTGTTACATTCAGGGCAAGTCACAAAACAAATTTGTTCAATAAAACACCATTTGGTACTGAAAAGAGAAACTCGGTGTTTTACTGTTAAAAGATGCACAGTAAAATTAGGCAAGTCCTTTCCTTTGCAAGTGTTCCGATACAAGAAAAAACTGTTAACGAACTTGAATCCACAGAGGAACGACCAAAAGGTAAAGATTTATGGAATATGAAAGTTAAAATTTCAGAATTTTTCTGAAAAAATTACGTTTAACGAAGATGCAATATTCTTTTCACTCTACTGTCATTAACAGTGTTCATGGGCATAAGTAAGCAGTGTTACTGAAGGATATAGCTCAAGTTTCAATTATTAAACTTCTTAAAGAATGTGTTAATTAAATCAGATGGCACTTATAAAACCTTTGGGTTTAATATGATGGTCCGCTGGTATAGTGGTTAGTGTCTTGGAATACCACTCAGATGTTGCGACTCCCCCCGGGGCAATGAAAAATAACTGGCTCTGTATCATAATCAGGTGCTGCTGCAGTGATGAGTATTAGGTGGGAGGTTAAAACCAACATTCTTTGCAAGCTTGAAGTCCAAGCCAATGGCCTCTGTGTGCTTGTTCCATGAGGGTAGGTTTCATCTGTTGAAATAATAATAATGAAAATAATAATAATAAAAATAATAATACATTTACTACACCCAGGATATCTAGGAAATGGTGAAATGATTGCTGATGACATCGTGTACTTACTTTAATTTTTGATCTTTCTCTGCCTAATGCCGGATAGCGTTTATAGCTGTAAAACCTTTAAGCAAACACTCAAAAGAAAATAGAAATCGTTTACACATCACTTCCTTTTGTGTTAGTGATAAGATAATTATTTGTCACAGTAAGGTCAGAGAAGGATTTAGGTGAAACTGGACGTGCTAATAACACAAGCCGGTGATAGATAGATTGATAGATCTAAATTTATAAGAATTCCATAAATATTCCACGTATTCACAGCTCATGAGTAGCAAGTATGATGACCAATAAAATACCTCAAGACGTTGGTAATTGTTCTTTTCATTCTCAATGTATTGTTATCAGATTAAAGAGATTTGCAAACCAGTCTGGCAATTGCTCCGTTGATTTCCTTCATTTCTCATCAAGAATTTGTAGAAAACATAGGATCCTGAGGCAATCATAGATCATTCATTACCCTCTCTTACTGCAATATTTGTATGGATATATTATCTTATGTTAAAAACAAAATAAGATAGCCTGCAATTTTGATAATAAACATATGCCTAATATTTTTTTACATTCTTTTTTTAAATTCTATCTCGCTTTCTAATGGAATTTAATCCTGTTTTTCAAAGTTATCATTAATACTATAATTATATACTCTATATTCTCATTGACACTGGCTTATTAAGAAAAAGACTAAGGCATTTTGTAATGAACAGTCTCTTATATCATTTAAGTTTTTTTTTCTTTTAAATTAGGAAACATCTTCAAATAATTTAGGAAATTAATGCAGATGTATTCTCCGGTCTCGTTATAAACATTTTTCAGTCCGATTATTTCTGTTCTCCCTATCCTATAAAGCTCATATATTAGAATTCTAAAGTTTATGTATAAATTTCCCTTTCATTCCACTTGTCCAAAATAATCATACGTCAGTCCAGTCGACTTCATATGTTGTAAGTGCAGACTTGATTCCATCACAAGAGGTAAGGCAATCAGACACGCAATGAAACACCTTTTCCGACATGTAGAAACAGTAATATTTTTTTTCTTATTTGTTTAAGTTTTTGCTATTACTATTGAAGTATTTTCTTAGAACTCATGTTTCTTCATTTACTTTGTATTAAAGAATGTCCCTTATCGAAACTATTGCTAAAAAAACGTCACTTCAATTTTGGAGTTATAGTTTAAATGTTTTAATATTCATCTAGGGGTTATTAGAAAAAGACAAAAATCTACCCGTCACGTGTTTGTTCGTATTCAAGTATAATAAACAAGGTTTCTTCCTTTCAACTGTTGAGCAAGTTATCCCAGATGCAATTTCTGTCCATAATTACACCAACACTCAACGCTGCAGAATAAATGAAAATACCAAGTTTAATTCCCTGCGATTTCGCACATTCATAGTTGAGAAAGCATTTACTAAAATATGAGCCGTGCTTTGGTTTTAAATATCAGTTATAATGAGTGGGATTCAAGTAACATTAACTTTGTCATTGATCAAAAACTCACGCTCACATGTACACATACATTCCTATACACATACATACGGGACATTTTGTGCCCCGAAGATGCGTGAATAAACACGAGAAAGCGCTTGGTACTGAACTTCTGCCTCCCATTTCCCTGTGTATTTGCTTTGCCTTGTGCACTACTGTGAGCAAGTGCACACATAAACACAAACACACGTCCATATTACATATATATGTATATATATATATATATATATATATATATATATATATATAATATATATATATATATATATATATATATATATATATATATTATATATATATATATATATTATATATATATATATTGTTACGATGTCCATATCATGAACAACGATAACACATTTAAAAACAGGTTTAATTATGAGGAGGAGAATTACACACAAAACAACACCTCAAAGCACTTTTATTATGATTAAATAACAAACACTTGCAGATACGACCGGTATCTAAGAGCTCAGGTAATACTCATGAAAAAATAATTAATAAATGTAATAAAACAAAACTTGCTGACGTTCAAACAAGCAGTTCTAGAGGTCCCCGAGTGAACCCCGGCCCTCTCGACCTGTATGCGAGAATCTTACCGCTGTAATATATATATATATATATATATATATATATATATATATATATATATATATATATATATATGTGTGTATATTAATATATATATGATATATATATATATATAGATATATATATTATATATATATATATATTATAATATATATATATATATATAAATATATATATATATTGTATATATATATACTATATATATATAGATATTATATATATATATATAATATATATATCTATATATATATATATATATATATATATATATATATATATATATATATATATATATATATATATATATATATATATATAAATTTCTAATGAAGTATCACCAAATTCCACATAAACAAGATAGCTGTAAAAAAAAAATTCAGTCATTCCGCTAACTCCGATAACCTCGTATACGAAACAAAGATCTACATAAAAAAAGAGACAAACTTTTGTTAGGCTTTCCAAATGATACAATATTAAAAGGGGTTTACCGGAAAAAATAGAGCCTTTTCGAGTAACATGTCTGGTGCCTCCAAAACAAAACCCAAAACAAACCTCTTCAATTAACACCATGTGTTGCTGAAAAGGAGAACATTGTTTGTCTGTCGCTGTTGAAAAAATACCCGACAAAAACAGAGCAAATCCGTTGCTTTTCTAGTGTTTTGATGTGGGAAAAGTCCATGATTGAAAATGGATCCCGAAAGAAACGAGTAAAAGAAGAGGTTCATTTAATAAAAAAAATAAATAAGTAAATAAATAAATAAATAAACCATGTACGTTAAATTTTGCCTTTAACAAATTGGTTTCGTTACTGAAGGCCAATATTATTTACATTTAATTTTTTTGAACTTTTTAGTTTTCTGGAAAGAAAACTATTTTGCCCGCTTTGTTTGTCAGTCGGCAATTCTTTCTGTCCGTAGTTTTTATTTTATTCAAGGTTAGCCGTAACGGTGCGTCTGGAAACGGTATAGGACAGGCCACCACCGGGTGGTGGGTTAAGTTTCATGGGCCGCGACATATACACCTTTACACTGAGACAACCAAAAGATAGTTCTATTTTCGGTGGCCTTGATTATACGCTGTAGCGGCTGTAGAGGAAACTCGATTGCGCATTTTTTACTCGTTTCGTTTTGCGTATGATACAGGGTTGGCAGGAACAATGGAACTGAAGTGTTGAAGTAAATACCTTTGTAATATCTAATTTACTTAGGTGAGAAAGTTCTACGGAAACCGGCTGGGCAAGAATATTGTTTTACCAGATGCCACTCTAAAACATCGTGTTATTCCTAAAAAGATTTCAATTACATTATACGGAAAGGCAAATGAACACAATAAGTAAGAAACAGAAACTAAAAGACGACGCCATCTTTATGACCGTCGAAAAGCACTGAAATGTGTGCATGCCCTTTTATTTTGTTGTTGTAGAATGAGGTAGAAAATTGCGTAGCGGTAAAATCACCGTTTTAAGACCATTACAACTTTTCTATAACTTCTATAGACCTATTTTTTTGAAACAAACTCGAAAAACCGATGTTGTCTTTCGGTATATATAAGAAGCAAAGTATCATTATAGTCCTTATTATTCTAAATGACGCAGTTTTCTTCCGTATCTCCCTTTATTTTCCTCAGGGGTCGTGGTATGGACGCTCAACGTTTTCAGATAACTTCCAGAGGAAACAGCTTAATAATACCGGAGAGAGAGAGAGAGAGAGAGAGAGAGAGAGAGAGAGAGAGAGAGAGAGAGAGAGATCGTTAAAAGGAAATAGCCTTTGTTTTTAATGACTGGTTCTCCTCAACCCATTAACCCTTTTGTTTATGAGAGCGTTTTAGCAGTGCTATAAAAGGAAGCGAAAGAGGAATGCCATCGCATGTAAAAGATGATGATATCTAACAGAAGTCCAGATTAAAATTTTAAATTCTAAAAACTCCAATTATTAATTGTTAGTTTATGAAATACTACTTAAAGATACGTTTATTTTCAGAGAGAGAGAGAGAGAGAGAGAGAGAGAGAGGAGAGAGATCCATTTAGTGAGGAACTTTTTTAAAACTATATGTTTAAAGTTTGGTTCTTATTTTCAATAAACCTTTAGATTAATTTTGAATTCATCTTATAGTATATGAGCTTTAAAAAAGATCCGAAAAGCAACTTCATGGAAAGGGAATATAGTTTAAGTAAGTTAAAACATATTAAGACTTTGCTGAGTTTGGAAAAAATGAATAGTTATAATAAATGAACAGCTCATCTTACTTGGGCATGGCGTGAAGCTGACATAACCACCAATTTATATTCTCTTTTGAAGAGGTTGTGCTTTAGTTGAGGGAAGTGGTTCGCTTTTTAGATGAATAGATGATTTTAAAAATTTCCTCACAAAAAGAGATTAGAGTGAGATTAGTGTAGGGTACTCTTTATGCATTTCACAACTCCTTTCAGGGCTATATGTGCGGTGCTCATCGTTTGTCCGACACTGTGAGGTCGTTGTAATACACAACTTCCTGATATAGACTTATTTACTATGAAAAACCTTCGTGGTGGTAGATTTTTGTTTTTTACAATTAGCACTTATGACTTCGACCACAGACGGATTGTTTCTTGCTTGTCAGATGTTCACAAGTTGTATTTTAACAGGGATCTATCATTCACAGTGGTTCACTGAGCCCCTTTTCCTGCCGAGAGCAGCATGATTCGCTTAACCGCAGCACCAAATACTTCTTTCTAATGAACACCGTCCTCTTTGGAAGCTGTAGGCTTGTTCCATATGAATAGGGTTCATCTTCTGAATAATGAATAAAAAACAATGGTTGCATCGTTTAGCAATTATATTGTGTATGGCTCATAAGTTACTGTTATTCAAGGATTTTGGCTCTTCGCTATTATTCTAATTTTGGTCTCAGCAAGACTACACCAGATAAGTACATAAGTTTATGCTACTGATGTCGTGTAATTCTCAAGTAGATGATTCAAATCTTCTTATGTTCTGCATATGATTAAGATGACGCCAAGGTCATTTTCCTGAATAAATGGAATCTTCTTACCGTGAAAAAAATCTTCGTGCATTTAAAGTGTACAGTTTTCACTTACGGGGCAATCGAGCTTTCTGTACAGTAGATAATGTTGTATGAGCCTTGGCTCATGAAGCTTTCAGCCACGACCCGGCGGTGGCCTGCCCATTATCGTTGCCAGACGCACGATTATGGCTACCTTTAAACTTAAATAAGATAGACTACTGAGGCTAGAGGTCTATAATTTGCTATGTTTCATGATCGGATTGTGGATGATCAGTATACCAATTTGCAGTCCTCTAGCCTCAGTGTTTTTTTAAGATCTGAGGGAGGACACAAACAGTGCTTATGGACAGACACATAGCTATCTCAATAGTTTTCTTTTACAGAAAACTAAAAGCCAGTTGAATTGATAGAGCGTAAAACTCAAACGAAAGAAAGTTTTGGTAATATGAATGCTTTAGTAAGCGTGGATTAAATTATATTCAAGGAATTTTATTACTATGTTACCTGCTCGAAATACCACTTAAGGGATATCCACAGCTTGGGCAAGCGGCCGCCTTGCACAGTTAAGATTTTCTTATGAATAAGAAGTACGTAATTGTAATTCTTTTCTGTTGTTAGTTATTTGGCATGTGAATTATCTATTAATTTTTTTATACGCACCTTAAAAAATTACAGATAAGATCTGTACCCCCACCGGAGCCTCGCCTCATAGAAAATGGGTGCATTTCCTCAATTTTACTCTATAACGGCTTCTTTTTTTTTTATTATTTCAATTATCGTTTATGTACCTCTATAATAAGCCATTTTCAGCCCATGAAGTGAGCAGACTGCGAAACTAATTGAAGTACTCATTAGATTCCCAGATTTATTGGATTTTATATTGTTTTACGAGTAAAGAGTGCTAACTGTCCTTGTGAATAAATCTTTCACTAGCGAAGAGATGAAAATGAATCCTGTTATCTTGGAATTCATCATTGTTATGTGAGATTTCTTCTGAATAATTACGATAATCACATTATGTATAACGCAAGAGATATCGTGTTATATATGTGCGTAGTTCGATCTATTTTGTCGTAATATGTGTTAATAGACTTATACAACCAGAACGGGAACATTTCCTACTTACTGTTCATGCTATCGCAAACGTTTACCCATAATATATTCTTAAACGACAAAAATATGAGTAATTTTTTCCATCTTTTTTAGTCTCTCTTTTAGTGGTCACTAACTTCTTTTCTCTATACTATTTTTGCTATATATTCTCTCTATTGAAACTCACTGAAGAAACTAGGTTATGTCTAAAATTACAGACCCTTCCTTGGACTTGCTTTGTTTTAATGAAAGGTGATTGCAGTACACTTAAATCAAATTAAATCAATTCATTGTTAAAAAGTTCCCGGTTCATTTTGATTGAATATGAATTTTCATGTTTAGAATAAATATATTGATATTCCATTCAAGTTTTAAATATTCTGTAATATGCTTATTGGATAAATAATTGGATAATGCCCCTTAAGACCTGGGTAAAAAAAATCCACTGATACCAAAAATATAAGGCAATTTCACTCTTCTGTCAAATAATTCTTTTAAATAACATATTTGAATATTCCTGTATACAAAAAAAAAAAAAAAAAAAAAATCATAAAGGGTGTTTATTTTATTTGTATCAATAGTATACTTATAGGAGTACACGATAGACGAGCATATATCAAATAGTCGACTCAGATCAATCACAAACGAAGGGCGGGCTTTGTATGAAATTTGATCACATATGGATAACCCAGAGGTGGGTTACCTGTTGCTCGCGAGCACTCTCCTGCTCTATGGTAGACTGACAGTGCTCTTCAGGGAAGTGAATGTAGTGCTGTCGAGCACTGATGCAGCATGTGTCTTAATTAAACATTCATAAATAAATACAATTTCTTTAAACTGTGAGGATGCCAGTATACAAAAATGCCTAATCCCATATACACCACTGAAAGAAAGGGATGAGATTTGCTTCCAGTAAGTCTCTTAGAAAATAGAAAAAATTAAACTTACAAAGAAATATTTTCCTCCTTCATATTAACAAGTTTTCGTTAGCTCAAAATATGACATCTGATATCAAAATTCATATTAATCCTAAAATGTTTGTGTTCAGTACTTAAAAGTTTTAGTTATAAAATATTGGCAATATAGAGTATACTAATGTACTATTTAAGAATGATTACGAAAAAGGAATGTTTGCTACTCTCGTCTTGATAAACAAACAACAGGCTGCTCTGCTTAAAAGGTTGCCCACCTCTGCTAGAGCCCATGCTACATGTAGACCCATGCTCACAATGTCTTCTAAAATCACAAGATTTTCTTATATTTCAAACTTTATGTTCTATAGAATTCCATTTCATGCATTTAGAAATAACTTTATTATAATAATACCAAAGTTAGATTCACTTTCATAAACCGGAAATATAACCTGTTAACCGCTAGTATACGAAGCATGGACAAAAGAACGCTAGGCCTATGTTACTGATTCTCCAGATATTCTATCTTACTAGCCTTCTATTGAGCACGGTGTCAGCCCATATCGGTCAAAATTACTTCCTGATTGTTGACTTTATTAATTCATTTTTATGCAAGTCGTTTCTATGAATTACCGTAAAAAAAAAAAAAGCTTCTCAACCTTCAATGTCATCTACAAACTTAGGATGAAGGGGAACTTAATAAGATTTCAAACTTTTGTTCGATCAGTTATTTGGCAAAATAACCTCCTATTGCCTAGTCACTGACCTATTATAATGATCTGTATGCCCAAGAAAAATATAGATAAGTAAGTAAAGTTTTCTAAAAACCACAAAGTATTCTGAAAATCACAATACTATCGCCATGTATTAACTGAAATTTCCATGCCGTGTCTGTTCAATTCACCTCAGCCTAAACAGCGTCACAACCAACATAACTTCATTCTATTTTTCAGAATATTAGCCTTCCCATGTAATTTACATGCAAGAAATTACCAAATTACATTATATTTGCACACCAAAAACCATACGTCTTTTTATTTATTTATTTATTTATCTACAGTGAGATTAAAACATTTATTGAAAGCCCAACCATCGTTCGCATTTTGTTTTGCGTAGACTATTTGATACAAGCTCATCTTTCGGGTGGTTGTACTGTTACATTGTCGATGTAGAACGGAAGTTTTATAATCAACATTAGGTGTGAGGATTATTTGTGTGTGTGTGTGTGCGTGTGTGTGTATATATATATATATATATATATATATTATATATATATATATATATATATATATATATATATATATACATAAGCATTCAGATGAATACGAAGGAATAGTTCCATCTTTATCACAGTCAACGATATTGGAAAAACTTATTTCAGCTAATCACGACCTAGTTACGTGTATACCACATCTGCAATTAACGGTGGTGAGTGGACAGAGGGAAATTGGAAATGAACGTTTGAAACAGACCTTTAGTGTAGTGTTTACCTTGTTCAAGTGCGGTCGTGTCACACTCTTTTCTCCGTGACTTTTGTTTTCTTATTTCTATCATGCATAGTGTTTACCGTCTGTGGCATAAGAAAGCCAGTGTAATACAGTTCATACGATGGGGGGTGGGGGGCGAATGACAGAGTTCTGTGAGCTAGGCTTAAAAAAGTGTTGAACGTACAGGTTTGCTCCCATAAACCATCCAACGCCGTGTTGCCAGATTCAAAGAGGTAAGGAGGTCCTGTTTTCCTACCTGGAAATGAAAGATTTAAAAAATCCAAAGGCAGGATGATAAGCATGCGAGAACTATACATAAGATCATTCAGGAGGACCTTGGTTATAACCAAGTTATGGCTGTAAACAAAACCCGTTTAACACCTGCACCTGCAGGTTTGTAAAGGCCTGGGTGGAGGGGGGTGGGGGAGTGCAGGGTGTGATGGGGCCACATTTCAAGTGGGTGTGGGTGATAGCAGAGAAGAGTGTGGAGGGGGCTAGTAGCAAACACTCGAAGGATAATTAGTACCATGGCATCTACCGAGAAATTTTCATCACTATGTTGTGGAACCAGGAACCAGTATATTGTGTTGTTCATAGAATTATGAACAAGAATGGCCATTGCATACTTCTAAACAAGAACTTGAGTCATCCCTCGAGAAATTGGGAACCTTTGTTTTCCAGCAGAATGGGTCCGGATGTCACACTGCTCCGTTTGCGGCCAATTCGTTAAATGACTGGAATTAAATATAATGAGGACTGACACGGTGACTCCCTAACCTGTCGCCTATTGAGGTCACCTTAAGGGAGAAGGACACCAGTACATTTGACGAAGGAGGGGACCCAGGCCACATGGGGCTCTCTTGACACTCAGCTCCTTCAGAAGTTGGCTTATTCAATCTCAGAGAGAGTTAAGGACTACCTCAAGCTTAAAGGACGACCAACCAGTTACTATAATTAGAGTTTGGTGAGTGGGCCCTAAATTATTTATGTATTTATTCTAATTTCCAAATAATATTTTATCGAAGCCCTTAAGTTTACTGCACGAAAAGCCTTATCCCGAATATAGTCATGATGGAATGATTTCTATTTAGTTATTACAGAACAGCTACGAAACAAAGAAATTACATTTTAATATATATATAGACTTTGGCCCACAATTCTGTTTGTAAAGCCCCGACAAAGAAGCTGTGAGATAATAGAAAAAAAAATAACCGTAGATGAAATGGGAAAACGTTACTTTGAACTAAAACGCTGTTTAACTTTATTTCCAAACTTCTCACGTTTTCAGATAATAAAACTGACAGAAAACCGTTAGAATTTTTGAGAATTTATAGCGGTGTATAGAAATTGTTAAATGAACAAAATAATACTATTTTCTCGAGTATTGTCAGTGCACCTCACATGTGGACTGTAGGCATTACTTCGGGCTCTTTGCAACGTCCCTTCGACCCCTATCTACAACCCTCTTTTATTCCTTCTACTATACCTCCGTTCACATTCTCTTACTTCTTACCTTCCACCATCTCCTATCAATTGTTTTATTATTTTCAGCGTTGAATGACCTCAAAGGTCCCAGCTCATGGCGTTTCGGCTAAATTTTACACTCCAGGCCAAGGCATAGTATTTCGATTTCACATTTGTGAATGAATATCATTGAAAGTATACAACATTTTATTGTTACAGTAGTAATTCATATTCCGTTTCTTATGTGTATGACATATTATCAGTATTATATAATAGCTAATAATGTAAAAAAACCATTGCTTTTTGAATTACATATTAGCAGCAATATAACTAATGTTAAAAAAACCAATACTTTTTGAATTTCATATTATCAGCAATATAACTAATAATGTTAAAAACCATTGCTTTGAAGAGTGAAGTGTCTTAGAAGTAAAGTGAAATGCAAGCCCAATAAAACTTTATGCCAAATAAACATGTAACACATATTTTGAATTAAAAATGCCCCTATATTGAAAAAAAAGAAAGAAAAAAACCGTATGAGTGTGCAATTCACCATCTGAAGATTCACTTGCTCCCAGAAGTTAGTTTTGTGTTTCTCTTAAAATCTAATCGACGTTCCCAGTAACGAGACTTCCTTTGATGCAATTTTCGTATAGATTCTCTCATAACATATGACGTGATTGTGCCAACAACAGACGACAACACAAAAAAAGTAAAAACTCAGCAAAGTTTGTTTGATGTAATCGAGTTTTCTGTACAGTGTATAATACTGCATTATAATCTCAGACACGGCCCATGAAACTCTTAGCCGCGGCCCATGAAACTCTTAGCCGCGGCCCATGAAACTTTCAGTCACAGTTGAGTGGTGCAATGTGTTGTTGGAACCAATAGCGGTGCAAGACGCACGCTCATGGCTAACTGTGACCTTAAATATAATAAATATTTCTGAGGCTAGAGGGCTGCAATTTGCTATGCTTGATGATTGGAGGGTTGATAATCAACTAACCAATTTGTAGCTCCCTAGCCTTAGTAGTTTTTAAGATCCGAGGGTGGATGATCAACTTAACAATTTGCAGGCCCTAACCCAAGTATTTTTTAAGATCTGAGGGCGGTCGCACGGGCAAAAGCCATTTCAATAGTTTCCTTTTACAGAAAACTAAAAATGACAAACGCATAACCTATAAGTCGGGGATGATTATAATCGTATTGTTTATAATGAGCCAGACAGTTTTATGTACTATTTATCATTTTATATAATATTCACGTCAAATTTTGATATTCTTTCATAAGTCATTAATAAATACTTCCTGAGAAACTTTGAAACCTACTTGTTTTGCTGTTATTTGTTTGCTTTGATGTGTCTGTATACAGTGTTACATTATTCTCGTTACTCATCCCTTTACTACTTCTTCCGGATCCTTTCCATCATCATGGAGACACTTTACAAAACCATGGTTAGCCACATATTCACTATTACGTTTGTAACTTGCAAAGTCTCGTTGTTTTTCCATTCTTGAAATAATAATAACCCCTTATTTTGCCACCAGTCACTCCAATTATTATCGAGCTTACACCACATTCTGCTAGTTACTTCATTCTATTCTTCATCTATTCCATATTGCACATAAAAAAAAATCTGGTGCATACTCACTCCATCAGTATAGGACTGCATTTGCTTCAGACAGAATCTCTTCATTTCTCTTTTTCTGAAACCCATGTGTTCAGTAACCAGTGTTACTACATTTACTTCTTGGTATAAGTGCGTATTTTAACTAATGTTCACACTAACTCCTTTCTATCTGTACGATACTTGTTATCTTGATCTTTCTGACTTTCCACCTGAAGAACCTATTTTTCCTCCTGTGTAGCTGTACACGATATTCTCTCCTTTAATATAATTGTACGTGAAATATTTTTGGGAGTTTTTCTGTCAATAATATCTCATTTTCTCATACATTCACAAAGGTATTAATTTCCTCCTGCTCTCTTCTTTATAGACTCGCTCTGCCTCAACCTGAAATTTGAAATAGATATACAATAATTCCATCCACCTCCGTGTCTTTAACCCTAGTCCATATTCCACATATTTTCCATTCATCTCCTGCCCTGACTTCCTTCTCATCAAACTCAGTGATCTTAATTACATTTACGGCAAAATTTGCACCCCTTCCTCTCCAGTTTACATTTATATCTTAGTTTTCTTCCAACAGATAATGCCTGTAATATTCCCCCAGACACTCCTGTTCTCCTCTCTCTAACACAACCATCAAGTTGCTCTTACTTTTCAATTTTCAGCTTAAATGCAATGTTCTTCTTTGGAAACCATTTATTTCCAGTAATCTCATTTCAAACTCATATTAACAAATACTCCATTCTCATTTATCATAGGAAGATCATACCTAACCAATTAAGTAACTTTATTTTTGCACATGTCTTTACATTTGAATTGTGCTGCACTACCATCGAATTATGTTCTGTATTTCCAGAGAGGTATATATTCATGCTTATCTGAAGCATTTTCTTCCCTTCTCTGCCTGTTCCATTCCCATACGATATACAGTTACATTATGACAGCCTTTTCTCCTAACTCACTCCAACTTACCCATACATTATCAGTGTTGAAGTACTAATTTATTCTGGCTCTACATTTGTCCACAGACCTACCCTCTAAACCACTGGGTTTCAATCTTTTTGCGCCCATGGGTATTTTTGGCACCCCTAAATACTCGTGTCCCCCACTACCCTTCAGAATTGTGTATGATGATAATAGAATTATTATAAAGTATTTCCAGAACACTTTATTAGTTTTATATTTTCATTTATGGAATTATGTTAGTTTTACATTTTTATTTATGGAATTATTTTCAGACCACTTTATTAGTTTTGCATTTTCCTTTATGAAAAAAAAAACTGTAAATAAATCATGTGCATTGTAATCAAACTCAAATTACACTTTTCTGCTAATGAAATTAAGCACTGACCTGCATTTATAGTAAATAATTTTTTTGCATTGTAATCAAAATTCAAATTACACTTTTACCACCATAGCAGAAATATAAGTAATAGTACTCTGCTGTGTCATGTAAAATATTACCTCACTTTTGAAGATAATGTGATGGTTGTGCTTGCTTTTTAACTACAAGAGGATAGATTTGTGGGACAGTTGTAGATAATGCACATCTCATATCATGCTCCACCTCCAAACGATTTCTTGTTTTTGTTTTTATTTGTAATAAGACAGAAAAACCTGACTTACACAAGTAAGTTGAAGCAAAAGGTAGAAGGTTTTTTTAGTACAGGTTTCCCAACTCTAGGATATGATATACTTGCTTGTGATCAGAATTCTTATATAGGATGTTCTTCAAAATGTTCCTTCATAGCTGAATCGAAATTCACTTTTAGAAATTTACCTTGGTCAAAGTCGGAAATAATATTTGGTTCTACATTAAATTGGTATCTCACAAGTGACAGATCTATTACTTCAAGATCGGGAAAGCACCTAAAAACTCTTGGCAACTCCAGAAAACTTCTCAAGCTTAGCAAAATTACTTGAGCTAACTTTCAGAGTCCAATTCTTAGCGACAAAAGCAGTGCCTGTATTGGATGTATCAACAAAGTGAATCACTGTTTGTCTATACCCTGAAGCTTCAGATTAGGTTTATTATTCTAGTCTAATATGTCAAATAAGTATGCTTAACGTGGTTTCCAAGCTGGGTCATTGAAAAAAGTCTCCTTGTCTTGCATATCCAAAATCATCTGTATCTCTAAAGTTAAAAAAATTCAGTTGCTCTTGGATAGCCATTTAACCTTAGTGTAGAATGGCAGAAGTTGATGCAAGGAATCTAGATATTTACACAGCTCTCTGAAAAGACGTGTGTTGGCAGGCATATTTTTGAAGAAGCCCTTGGCATGGTCCCAAACAGAGCATCCCAGTGCCCACCGGTGGGCCACGAAAATCAGTTCTAAGCCATCCCAGGTATAGTAACCTTTCGCTATTCTTATTCCTTCACACAAATAAGTACTGTATAAAATACTTTTAAGAGAAAAGATTGAAATTAGCAAAACTAGACGGTGGGGTTAATATCTTCCTTGTTGCATGTAACTAATTTACATTTTTCCTCGCCTTTCGCATTTTTCAATGTTTAATACGTGAAAGTCTGAGAATTACTCTGAGTCTTGGGAAATCCTTACAGTATATTGCTCTCTCTCTCTCTCTCTCTCTCTCTCTCTCTCTCTCTCTCTCTCTCTCTCTCTCTCTCTCTGTCTTACGAGCATGGTTTAATCCATGATACCATTTACGGAGTTTAACTCTACATGATTTTTCTGAATGATGTTTACTTTTTTTCAGTTATGTAGGTTTATGATATTTTCCTGTACGTATGTGTGTGTGTGTGAGAGAGAGAGAGAGAGAGAGAGAGAGAAATAGCATTACATGAAACTCCATTTTGCTCCAGTTCCTGTTTCGTTTCCATCAGGAAAGCATACTTAGGATTCATTTTGCCTAAGAACTCTTTGGCCTGATTTCATTTGGTCCCCGCATCAGGAAATCCCATCATTTCCACTGATACAACTTGATGGCATGACATTTTTCTTTTTCTCAAAGGAGAAGCCATCTCTCCTCTTTAACGTTATACCACAGTTTCATCCCGTACTCTGTAGGAGTCTTAATAATGGTATTTTACTTCCACATTACGTATATTGGTAATACCTGCTTTAAAAATGAAGTTTTGCATTACAAAATAATTTCTTTATAAAAAGGTATGTAGAAATGTTCTCAGATTCCTAGCATTAATTCCTTTGTTGAATATTTTGAACTCTCAATAAAATCCGTACCAGTGCCGAAGAGTTCATGTGTGTGTGTGTGTGTGTGTGTGTGTGTGTGTGTGAGTGAGTGTGTGTGCACGCTTACGGTCTTTTTTTAGGTTAGAGTGATGTGCACTGGATGTTTCACTATGAAGTTCAGATATCTGTGGGAAACGTTTACTGAATATCCATATGGGTAAATCTTGTAACAGATAGATTTTTTAAAAATAATGAGTAAATAGTCATATAAACAACATGATTTGACAGAATCTGCAATAACTCTTAATGTTCAAATATAATGATTTTTGCCAGTTAGTGTTTCTCGAAACCTATCTTTTAACTATGAGTAGGACCACATTTTATGATATTTTACAGTATGTATTACCTCTTATTTTCTAATTCTTTTCCTCTAATAAGATTGATATTGTCAAATATTTTTGAGTTATTCATAAAAATTGATCAGCAAGTCTGAAGAGAATGTATTGAAAATCATGTTTTGAATTTCAGGTGGTATCCCCAATAATGAAACCATTCAAGACTGGTGGAAGTGGTCATTTGCAACGTTGAATAAACGAAATTATGAACTTCATTTCCCAAGAACATCACAGTGTGACGTGGACCATTAAAGTAAGTTCCATGTCTCTTTTCATACAGCATTCATTTACATTCAAATTTTCTGCCGTTGCTAATTCTGTATCGTATATAGATCTGAGGTATGTAGTACAATGTTTTAGATTAATTTTAATACGAAAAATAGTAGTTATGTTTCGTGGGCTGGTTGTAAGTCCGTTTATTATTATATACATATTAAATGACTGAATACGTTTACTGATATAAGACACTCATTCTTCAAGATTTTTATCGCGTTAAAGTAATAATTTCGTTGCACGTTTCTACGCAATGTCGCAATTTTTCAGAAAAGACAATAAAACTAATTCGGAACACTGTGCCATTTATTCTATAGGTATGTCACTTTGTCCGTTATTTTTGCCGCTTTAAGCTAGCGTGCGTGAACTTAGATAATTAAGTGGAAGAATAAATAAGAGCAAGTTATAGAGGAGTAAGAGGATGTATATGAAGTGTCAAAGTTTTGAAGCAGGAAAATTAAAAAGGATTAAAAAATTAAGGGTTCAAAATACTGATTAGTTAGTTTGTGGTTTAGATTAAAACTGACTTATACGGCGCCGCTCTATATACAATGCCAATCATATGCTTCGTAAGGTGTTTAAGAGGTTAAAATGCTAATCGTCCGTTGGATTCTTTCCTTATTGAGGTGTTCAAATACTAGACAATTTTGAAGTTTAGACCCAAATGAAAATGGATAAAGTATTGTGCATGGTGTAAGGAAAATTAAGAATTTAGATAAAAGGATTAAAATGTTGTTACATGTTTGGGAGGTTAGGCAATTGAAAAATGTAAGTTGTAATGTGAATAGGTTAGAAGTTATGAGATATGTGCTAATGAAGA
>NC_061108.1:86984187-86989187 GCF_015104395.2 Macrobrachium nipponense
CTCCCTTTCATTATTATCCCTTCTGTATATAGCACTTCGGTCATTTCCCTCATGGTATCCTGAACTCTATCCTGCTCTCTAGGCCCTAACATTCTTTGTAAGATAATGCTTCAGAGGCATACGACAACAAAATAGATCGTACTATACTCTGTTTTTTTTCATCTGTCCATCCGCCTGTGGTGATTTTGTTTGGTAACACTGCGTCCTGGGTTTTAGATAGTTACATTCAGCTTACATTCAACGATTATAATAATATCCTATTTCGAATATTAACAGTGTAATTCGCATACAGTAAATTATTAAAACACTTCTCAGTTGCAAATGTACACCCAGATATCCTTTTATTTACCTAAAACTTACAAATAGCGTAACTATCTAAAGCCCGGGACGCAGTGTTGCCATACAAAAACACCACAGGCGGATGGACAGATGAAAAAAAACAGAGTATAGATGCATTTATAATATTACTTTCGTAATCACTCTAATTGGCTTTAAAATCTTTTTCTCCTTATTCAGTGTTTGACTGGAACATTTTTAGTCTTTAAGTAAACTTCATGTCAAATGAACCAACAATGGATATCATTGTTTGCAAATATATGAAATATTCATACGTAGTATGATCATTTCTCCATCTGTTATTTTCATTCAATTGGGCATACTCTCATAATTTCTTAATTTTTTCTATTTATTAAGAATCTTATATCTACGCTGCATTTCATTTACACAAGATTTTTAAATCGTCTTTGGCGTTTCTGCTTAAAACAGCACCATTTGCATATTACAATCCTTTTTAATATCTATCATTACTCCAATTTAAAGCCTCATTTTTGTATCCATCCAATTTTTCATCATGTAAAAAGCAAAGATGAACTAATACTCCCTTCTAGCACGCCTTTATCATTTATCAAATTCACCTAACAAGAGCCATTTTAACTGTGCATCTATGTTGTTAATGGATAATTGTAATTAGTTTCACATATTTCACGGGAATGCCATATTGGCGCAAAACTGTCAAAGGGCTTTGGTTATATATATAAATACATATATATATATATATATATATATATATATATATATATATATATATATATATATATATATATATATATATATATATATGTGTGTGTGTGTGTGTGAATAACTTGATCACGAAATATATGAAACGTGATGCTATGTATAAATAATGGTAATTCCACTGGTGAAAATGAAAAGACGAGGAATGCCGAGATCTCTCGGTCTACACGACCCTTCACATAATTAAAGGGCCGTGAACATCGAAAGATCTCTGCAGTTCTCGTCTTTTCATTTGCACCCGTTTCATTATATATATATATATATATATATATATATATATATATATATATATATATATATATATATATATATATACATACATATATTGAATCATACACACACACACACATAGAGAGAGAGAGAGAGAGAGAGAGAGAGAGAGAGAGAGAGAGACAGACAGAGAGGGAGAGATTTCTGGTTAGGTTGTTGAAGGTTTTATGAGCCAAAGTATTTCGTTATTTAATGGCAGTTGTAAAGAAGTTAACCAAGAGTGGTTTAAAACATGGAAGGGATACTCAAGTCCGAAAGATAAAAATTCTTCTCTCTTTGTGATATGATGGTCAGAAAACTTAAAATTTAAGTTATTGTTATTGTTATGAAATTTAGGAATGGTAATACCCAAGTTAAAATATTTTGTCTAATGTATGTCTTGAACTGTCGAGACAAAATGAGCCACGATGGCGTAATGACAAGGTAGTCCCGCTCCAGCGAAGAATTTGAGACTCATCCGCGCATGTGATTTTGTGACGTCATTTTAACCGGTCGAGGCGACAATTTAATAATAGAGGTAGTTGCCTTTTTTTCACTTTGATATGCGATTTAAAAAATATCCCTCCATAGATTTAAGCGAAGAATGCGATTTTGGGCATATGAAATATTGTAGTTCATGTGAATATCGATATTGGAGAAATCGAATTGGCGAAATGTTGCACAAACAAGTTTTTTTTGTGTGAAACTTTTAGACTGACAGGATCCGGGATACTGAGGTCACGGGATTTTTTTTCGACGGTTCTTTTAAACTTCCCTGTCTTGGCCTTGTGTGCATTAGGAACCTCTTTATCAATTGTTTTAAAGTTGATTTCCTTTTGTGAATTGTCCGTTGGCGCGAGTCCGCCTTTCAATTCATGTATTTTGTTAACTTTACATAGCTTAACTTTGTGACAAAACTGTGAAACCCAATTTTATCACAAAATTATACTGTTAATTTAACAAAATACATGAACTGAAAGGCGGAATCGCGCCAACGGAAGAAAATTTGCCGGTTTAGAATGGTATAGAGAGACCATAAGCAGAAGGGAGTGGAAAGATACGTTTGAGGCCTTTGCCATGCAGTGGACGACTAGCGACGGCTGATGATGACGATGATGATGATGATGATGATGATGATGATGATGATGTATGATGATATATATATATATATATATATATATATATATATATATATATATATATATATATATATATATATATATATATATATATATATATATATATATATTATATATATATATATATATATGTATATATATATATATATATATATATATATATATATATATATATATATATATTAGAAACTTATATTCAGTTTATCATTGGCCACTTTCATATAAGTACCGGCAGTTTTATACTCGCAGAAATTTTTCATGTAATATAACATGATGCGATTCATACATTACGTAAAATGTATTATCCTTTTCCAAAGTTTCATATCCAATTGTTGTGAGAAATAAGAAACTAGAGGTTTAATATTCCCCAAATGACAAACAACACCAAGTCTCTAATGAGGGTCTGGCTCCGTGTTCTTTTTAATTAGTCAGGTCAGGTTCTCTTAAATGAATAACGTCCCCTTTGGTGAGCCTAAAGTGCCTTAATTAATTAGCAAAGGCGGCCTAATTCTTGTTAATAAATGTGCTACTATTATGTATAACTGTAGTAGTAACAGTAATATCTGCAGTTCAATTTACCCGTCAACTCAGTTAGAACACGCCAAATATATAAAATTATCTGCCATTATGGTTCAAAGTAGAAAGACTTTTACTCATTAGTTATTTTAGTAGGATCTTGTTTAAAATTTCTTCTACTTCGAATTTGAGCTCTAACATCATTTTGATATTAATCGACTTACAGTGTATCATAATTATTAAAAATAGACTTTAATATTAGGTTGTTTTGTTTTGTAAAGATGCGAATAGAAATATATGAGAAAAAAATTCTTTGTTTTAACTATGATTACTAGAACGTGGCAACATTCCTTCTACAATTATCAAGTAACCACAATTTTTTATTTTTTTAATTACAGTAACAGAATAACAATGTAGATACGATAAGAAAGTATTAAGTCAGTAAAGTCAAGGAGCCTAGATGCCGTCAGGCTTCAATTTAGGAATTGACTAGGTAGTAACACTGGCTGCCTAGCCCATAGCTACTGTAGGTTATTTACATGCATGCTTAAGTGATCACTAATCCTCCTGTAGACATTTGGTTAGTCGACAACAAGAACATCATTTATTTATTCAAATTTCACAGGTCTACAAGCCAAAGTCAGCGACTCGTTATACTGTAGGTTAAAGGAGTTCTGAGAGGGCAAAACATCCTCCCTTATCCTACACCTGCAAGACCATGATAGAACACTGGACATATTAGGTTAGGGTGTATCCATGTAAGTACTATTATTATAAATTTCGTACAAGTTTAAGAAAGGTTCAGAATATGAAAGTCTACACACATCACTCTGGCCCTGGTTTTGTAGCCCACGGACAACCCCTCATCCGCTACCTAAACACTGCCTAATGCTATTTAGTAAAACCTAAGTGAGTTTGTATCGTAGATTAACTAACCAGAAATAAGAATAAAGTGTAATTAGTATATCTCAAACACATTTATCAACTTTTTTGCACCAATATACCACCTTCCTGCTCCGTCAGCAAAATACAATTGTATCCTTTGTATTTCTCAAGTTCCATGCCTTTAAATGATAGTGATAATGGTTGTAAAAATGGCTGTGGTACTTTGGTGTCAAATCTGAAAGATTCAAATTAGCGTTTTGCGATAAAAGAAGTGGAAAGTGTCTTATGGAAAAAGTGAGTTAGAACTAAGCTTAATAGCTAGAAATACATTTTGAAGCACAGAGTTTTTATAAAGGAGTAGCAGTTTGATCTACAAAATAATGAGAGGATGAGCAGACGTAGTTATACATAATACCAACTGAATAAATGTTGGATCAAAGAGATATTTAGGTTTAAGGGGAATTGTGGTTGGAGCCATAACTAATATAAGGAATTTTATGTTTATATGTAAAAAAAACTTAAATAAAATGACATGGAAGGAGGAAGTGGATAAAAATGACTAGAGTTAAACGCAAAAAGTGATCAGATATCAGAAGAATATGCAAAATTTGTGGGCTCCAAACATAATATTAGCTAGCAATGAAGGCGTGTATAAGCAATTAGTTATATAGGGAAAAACACTAAGTTGTTGACTGCTAAACTGGGTATTGTAGTTTCCTATTTCTAGCATAAATTTGATAGACGTACTTGTCCATTCAAGTTTTAGTTTTTAACGGGGCTATTTACATTTACGTTTCTTGGTACCATACCCAAATTAAACTATGAAAAAGGTATTTGAATGCACGCTATACATGCTCCAATATATATATATATATATTATATATATATATATATATATATATATATATATATATATAATATATATATATAGTGTGTGTGTGTGTGTGTATAATTTTAACAGAGCTTGTGATTGATGGGTTACAATTTTCATACCTGTTGATTTTTGGGGGTCGGGACTGGTAGTGATTTCGTTTATTATTCTATGTTATGTTTCATGGATTCAGTGATTTAAAGTTCTCAAACGGTTATTTTCATTAATTTTTCCATATTGTTCTTAGATTACTGCTATGTCTTAAT
>NC_061108.1:86994187-87004187 GCF_015104395.2 Macrobrachium nipponense
ATCAAAACTGACAAAGATATCGCTAGGGTTTAGTACAATGTTATTCAATTTTTCCACAAGATCAAGATAATTCCAGATGTTTGAATTAGATACAGTGGGTGCATAGGTTTGTTTTCTTTGTGAGTTTTGGCTAGGCCATATAAATAAGGTAATGAGGGACACTTTATAGTTAACTTACACAAAAGTTCTTTTTTATCTTTAAGAATTTGTTTGATATTGATATTAAAGTTTTTTATTACTTATTGCAACGGATTTTTTTGCCAGTTTTTTTGTAAGTTATTACATCTTCTAGTAACGTATGCATGCATGATATGTAGTCAGTTTTATCCAGAACTACTAAACTATTGTATTTATCAGCGAAAATGGAGGAAAATGAGAAATTTAAAGAACTGGAAAAAGCCCGACGTAATTTCAACTACTCGATTCCCACTGATTGGAAACACGCATTAAGGCAAGAAATATATGGAAAACTTCATAGAACTACAGACATTTGATTAGAAAACTGGACAGAAAATTAAACAACCTTATCAACGACAGTGATTGAACCAATAATGCTAGAAGTGATTGTGTGGTGAATTTATCAAGCAAACAAATAGGTGATAATGCAGTGCGTGCATTAGGCTTTGGGTTGTCTTTCTTCATTTGTAACAAACCCTCAGCTTTATCAATAGCGACATCTCTATATAAGTTTGAAAAATACTGTGACCTACCGCAAAATCTTTTAGACATTATCAAAGGCATGACATATAGTGCTACGCATGCCTATCATGAAAATAACTTCCCCGCTCGCTACAGAAAAAGTTTAAAAAAATTGAAGAATGATAACTGCTTAAACATTACCAAGGCTAATAAATCCAATAGTTTAGTAGTTCTGGATAAAACTGACTACATATCACGCATGCATACGTTACTAGAAGATGAAATAACTTACAAAAAAAAAAAACTGGTAAAAAATCCGTTTGACCAAGTAATAAAAAACTTTAATATCAATATCAAACAAATTCTTAAAGATAAAGAAGAACTTTTGTGTAAGTTAACTGTAAAGTGTCCCTCATTACCTTATTTCTATGGCCTAGCCAAAACTCATAAGGAAAATAAACCTATGCACCCAATTATTAGTACTGTAGGACCAATTGCATATAAACTATCTAAATATCTTACTAAATTGTTATCCCCGCTACTAGGAACTGTACTAATTCACACATCCGGAAATCTCTTGATCTTGTGGAAAAATTGAATAACATTGTACTAAACCCTAGTGATATTTTTGTCAGTTTTGATGTATGTTCCTTGTTTACAAAAGCCCCTATTGACTCTGTGCTAGAATATTTAAGTAATGAACTTGTAGTGCAAGAATTGCCTATGTCCGTTAGTCACATAATTTCCTTGATTAAGCTATGTATTTGTGATTGCAGATTTATTTTTAATGGAGAATATTACCAACAAATATTTGGTATGGCCATGGGTAACCCTTTATCACCTCTCCTTTCAAACTTATATATGGAATTTTTTGAAAGACAATACCTCCCGAATATCACACTTGTCCCCTTAAAATGGTACAGATATGTAGATGACATCTTAGTAGTCTTACCTGTTGGTATCGATGTAAATGATTTATTGTCTAAATTGAATAATCTAGTGCCATCCATAAAATTCACTGTTGAAATTGAAAATATCAATGTCATCCCTTTCCTAGATGGATTAATGCATAGAGAATCTTTCCAATGTAAATTCAGTATTTTATAGAAAATGCACAAATAATTTAACATATGTACATTTTTATTCTGGCCACCATCTGAATATTAAAATTTCAATTCTTTCTTCTATGTTCCTACATGCTTTGCGTATCACGAGTCCACAATATCATGACCAAGAAATAGAATACATAAAAAAGATAGGAAACGATCTCTGCTACCCACCTCATTTAATTGATTTATGTTATCAAAAAGCTCACAAAAAGTTCTATAGTGTTCCTATTAATGAAAAAGAAATGCCTAAAAATGTACTTAGCTTACTTTACTTTCGTGGATTTGAAACCATAAACTCAATATTTTAATCGTTTAATGTTAATGTAGTGTTCTCTTATAACAATACCATTAAAGATATGCTAATTAAGAATAGTCCCATAACAAATAACAACATCATTTACAAAATTCCTTGTAAGGATTGCCCATCGTTTTACGTTGGTCAGTCAAGTAAAAATTTATGTGTACGTATTAAGCAGCATATGTATTTAGTTAGAACAGCCCAGACTTCAAATGCACTATTTATCCATCTGAGTGAAAAATCTCATGGTACTAATTGGGGTGATACCTCTGTAATTGCTAGATCTAATGATTATGTTTCAAGAAATTTACTGGAACCAGCAATTATACAAATCACTAATAAAAACAACCTAAATCTTAGTCCGGGAATGTACTATTTGGACCCGTATATTTGTAAAATGTTTATGAAGGACCTTAAAATAAATGAACTACTAATAAATTAGTCCCACTTCTATATAGTTATTATTTCTCTCTCTCTCTCTCTCTCTCTCTCTCTCTCTCTCTCTCTCTCTCTCTCTTGCTCGATATATTTATATTCTTATTCCTCTTTTCATTAATAATTTTTTTGGGAACATTTTTGTAAATTTCATGGTAATAAGTTGTATATGCCTCCTTTTTTTCAAAATGTATTGTTTTCTGGATGAATCATCTGTTGACCGCGTTTGTATCTTCCAAGGTGTGGCTGCCCTCTGGCGTTTCCTCGTTTCTGTAGAGCGAAATTGACCTTATTGCTAATCTTGTAGTGTCAGTTTAGATATTAAGCCTACCTTGACTATGTTTTTTCTATGTAAAATCAGTTGTGCCCGAGTAAAGGGTCGAACTAGACCGAAAGTGCTTGGCTATCTCGCTTTTTCATTTTTTTCCTTCGTGGCAAAAACCTTTATTTATACATAGCATCACGTTTTATATACTTTGTGGTCAAATTATTCATATATATATATATATATTATATATATATATATATATATATATAATATATATATATATATATATATATATATAGTATATATATATATATATATATATATATATATATATATATATATATATATATATATATATATATATTATATATATATATATATATATATATATATATATATATATATAAATATATATATATATATATATATATATATATATATATATATATATAATCTATAATATATTAAATATAATATATATATATATATATATATATATATACATATATATATTCATATATATCTTATATATATATATATATATATATATATATATATATATATATAATAATAGATATATATGATAGATATATATGAGGTAGCTTGCAGATTACAGAACACCATCGATCTTGTGGACAGGCGTCTGTTGATAGGATACGATAATTCAATTAATCTCATATTTATTTCGCATATTTCCTTAACTGCACATTTAACACACAAACCAATTATCGTCAACAACAAAAACTTTACGTTCACTCTCTTAATTAACGATATTAGGTAATGGAGACTTTACCCTATGCTCAAGAAAAATACCTGATTAGCACTCCTCCTTCCTTGCCCTAACGGTGCGACATCTGTTGGGTGCTAAATTAGTTACTTGTTCAACTGCTTCGGGGTTTCATAGTCGCAGATTCGAGTTCACTCACTGGATCAGCGAAGGGAACGAACTACTGTGCGCGATAGTACATTGCTAATTGCTCATTAAGTACATCAGAGAATTGAAACCGTAAAGGTACTATATTCCTCTTGTCTAACATTATTATTAGCCTGTTCTATGCAATTAAAGTTTTGAATGGTAATATTAAACCTTGCCCTACTTTCATATAAATGTCTGTCTGATTTACCTCGCTAATGATATGTAGAAGATAATAGTATTAGTCTTTCCCAAATGAGGTCCGAAAATGAATATCATGGAATATATAAGAGCATAGAAACCTCACATATTTGATACAACTGAGATATAATATGTATATATGTGTATATATATATATATATATATATATATATATATACTATATATATATATATATATATATGATATATATATATATATATATATATATATATATATATATATATATATATATATATATATATCTATTATATATATATATATATATATATATATATATATATAGATATGATATATATATATATATTATATATATATATATATATATATATATATATATATATATACATATATATATAAATATATATATATATATATATATATATATATATATATATAATATATATATACACACACATATATATATATACACCAGGTGTTTCGAAATTAGAGGCCCCCCTCCACAGAACAAGTTTTCTGCTATAGCCTGTCTCCAAGTATCTATTTCTTGTATTTTCAGACTGAGTGCCGGAGTTAGATACTGCCATGGCTAACAACTCGGAGGAAATCAGATGGATTGATTGAATCCGGGCTATAACCTAAATGCACTAAAAGAGATGAATCCTTTATTAATTAACCTTGGGCAGGTATTGCTATTTTGGTGCCCCTTAAAGGTTTGTGGATTCGAGCTCGACCTAAGCGCCCAGAAAAAATTTGTGAAAATTCAAAAACTGCAGCTATGCTGGACATTTTAATTTATAAAATCAATTTCACCATTGCCGAACACTACGGAGAAGGTAAATAATACCCATCTACAAATTAAATATTCATTACAAATATATTTATAAAATAAGTATATAAAAAATAATTTACCAAAAAAAAACACGCTATATACACACAAATATTGATGGAATCCTTCCTAAAACTATTATTTACAATATGTGATTGCCAGAAAAAGGTGTTGGACCCATAGAGGTGAAAATCTGAAATGAGAAAAAAAGGGTGAGTTTTTTTGGCCCCCCAAAAAAGCCAAAATTTCACACATTTTTTGGGGTACTTATATGAAATAGGAAGAGGCTATTTTTTTATAGAATAAACTCATATTATCCTTGAACAAAATTATGTAAAAAGATCTGCACTAAGATGTAATTTACTGTTATATCAGAAATTTTATTCTTTCTCTCTCTCTCTCTCAAACAATAATTTACGAAAACATTTAAAAAAAATATAAAATATGCTATATACACACAAAAATTGAGGAATCCTTCCTAAAACTACTATTTATAATATGTGACTTGTCAGAAAAGGTGTCGGACCATAGAGGTAAAAATAAATAATGAAAAAAATAGGGTATCTTTTTTTGTCCAAAAAAATTGTCAAAATTTCACGAATTATTTTGGTACCTAAATTAAATAGGAAAAGGCTAATTGTTTTATAGAATAACTCATATTATCCTTGAATGGAATTATGTAAAAAGATCTGCACTAAGATGTAATTTACTCTCATATCAGAAATGTTATTCTCTCTCTCTATCTCTGTCTCTCTCTCTTTTCTTTCTCTCTACAGTGTGTCATGATTTATTGACATAAGCTCATGTAATCTGTCACCAGAAAAGGCTGAGGCCCACCCCCTCTCTCCCCCTCTCGTGTGTAATAATTTCAAGGTCATCCCCCTTGCGTCCAACTCTCGTTACACAAATTTGGATTCTAGCCATATAGAGTTGTCAGCAACCTTTAAATTATCATTAAAATCACTTTTTAATTCCATTAGAAGTAAGTTCATGACATCCATCCCCAGAGAATACTGCCTGCTGGCCATTGTTGATGAAAAATACAAAAAAAAAAGCAAAAACTGAGAAATTGGCATTTGAAAGAAATTGGAATAAATGGCAATATAAGTCTTCTCAGCCACAACCAATGGCATGCATAATGTACACACACCACGTACCTAGAGTTTCCAACAATATAAAACTATCCCAGAGTAAACAATGTTACACAGGAAATCACTACTTGATAACTTTGCCTTTGTATCCCACACATGTTAAAAAAAACTATTACTCAGAAAAGGGGAAAGGACAAAGGCAAGGCAAACGCAAGTTTTGACATGATTGTAGTGTGTGTTCTGCTATCCTCTTGCAGATCGATCACACCCAGATTCGAGACAGACGATAATTTATGGAAAATAAACATGTTTTTTTAAACACCCCTCAGGTCGTGCTCGACCCAGCTAACCCATCCAGGTTAAAAGAAACTGGAACAAAAATCCATATGACTGTCATTGCAAAAAGAGTGAGAATCTTGGAAGGCCTGAAGTCCTTTCTCAGGAGTCAAAAGACATCATAGCTGAGGCAGTTGGTAGACCAAGAAAGTCTTTACGTAAATTGGTGCTTGAACTAGAAACAAAAAGGGGAAAGAAGAGAAGTTATAGTGCTGTATATGTGAGTTGGAAAAATCTAATATCAAGCCATTTCATGTTATCAGCAAGCCCAACATCACTCAGCAACAGAGAGAAGGCCGTGGATGGTTTTGTGGTTCATTTCTTAGGGATTGGGATGAAGCTGACTTTCTCCATGTTGCCGCATCAAATGAATTCTTCATTTACACAGCCAGGAAACCAAATCATTAAAATGACATTATTTGGGTTGTGAAGTGGATGATTATATATATATATATATATATATATATATATATATATATATATATATAATATACATATACATATACATATACATATACATATACATATACATATACTATACATATACATATACATATACATATACATATACATATATTATATATATATATATATATATATATATATATATATATATATATATATATATATATATATATATATAATATATATAAACACACAAAAGCAATAACCCTATCAGACCAATTATTAGTTCAATGGGCTCAGTTACGTATAATTTATCTAAATGGCTTGTAAAAATTCTTACTCCTTTGGTTGGAAACATTTCTAACACGAATGTTAAAAACAATGTTGATTTTATAAACAAAGTGAATAGTTTAAATTTGAATTTTAGTTTTAATATGGTTAGTTTTCATGTTGTCTCTTTATTTACAAAAGTGCCTGTAGATGACTTACTTGAATATTTGGAGGAGGAATTAGAACGTAATGACATTCCCTTAAGTGTAGCAAACCTCATTAGTCTCATAAGCTTATGTATCATAAATAGTAAATTTTGTTGTAATGGGGAATTTTTTGTACAAAAGTTTGGCATGGCTATGGGTAATATCTTATCTCCTGTCCATAGCAATATTTACATGGAATTTTTTGAGACAAAACTCTTACCAAGAATTTTGCCCCAAAAAGTTATTTGGTATAGATATGTGGATGATATCTTCTGTATTTGGCCAGTTCACGAAAATCTCCAGGAATTCGTTAATAATCTCAATAATTTAGTCCCTTCTATAAAATTTACTGTAGAGGAAGAAAGAAATTGTAATTTGAATTTTCTTGATGTAACTGTCCATAGAAATGATAAAAATTTCACCTTTTCAGTCTTTCGAAAATCAACTAACATTGCCTCTTTTGTTCATTACTACTCCAGTCACCATCAAAATGTTAAATTCTCTATTTTTTCTGGGATGTTCCTAAGGGCTTTACGTGTCTGTAGCTCGCAGTTTATTGACGCTGAAATTAAAACTATTTATGATATTGCATTGGAACTTAAATACCCAAGGACTTTTATAGATGTGGCATGGAAAAGAGCTAGAAAAACGTTTTATTCAACTAATGACAAACTTGAATTTAGTAAGCATAACATTCTAAAATTACCTTATGATGGAAGGTTTTTAGATATTCCTAGAATTTTAAAGATATTTAACATAAATGTTATTTTCAGTAATATTAATGTCAAGAGTTTAATAATAAAAAATTCTCCCTAAGATCTTCCAGGCTGCATATATGAAATTCCTTGCAAAAAGTGTGATAAAGTCTATTACGGACAGACCGGTAAATCTCTCTCACAACTTCTCAATCAACATCAATATTCTGTGAGAACTGGGCAAATATCGAATGCATTATTCGTACATATGAGAGATTTAGACCATCCTATTAACTGGAGTCAAGCAAGAGCCTTAATCCCATGTAATGATACAGTTAAAAGGAATATCATTGAATCTTGTTTCATCAAGTCAAATAATAGAAATGTTCTAAATTTAAGTCTTGGTTTATTTAAACTTGATGCTTTCATTATGAAAAAAGTTATAGATAAATATAAGCAACAAAATTAATATATTCAGTTTTTACATGTTTTGGACTGTAAAGATACTTTGTAGTTTCGGTTAGGTTTGTGACCGTGTGATATCCGATAATCCTGGATTATCTCTTTTAATTTTTACCCTTTTGACAATTAACCATCTGGTATTCTTGATCTTGTTTTGTACCTGAGACCTTTATCTCCAATTGTACTTCATTAACTCCTTGACAATGTCTGAGTAAAGACGAAAGCGCTTGGATTTCGACTATTATTTTCCTGTGGTATTCGCTTATTATGAAGTCACGTGCATCTACAGTGATTTTTTAGCATATATATATATATCTATATATATATATATATATATATATATATCTATATATATGTATATATACATATATATATACTAGATATAACATATAATATACTATATATATATATATATATTATACATATATTATATATATATATATACATATATATATTAAATATTATTATTATAATATATGTATATATATATAGTAATATATATTAATATATATATTATTAATATATATAATACAAATTATATATATATAATATATAATACAATATATATATATTAATTAATAGATATATATATATTATATATATATTATATATATATATATATATATTAGATATATATATATATATATATATATATATATATAATATAGATATATATATATATATATATATTATATATAATTATAATAATATATATTATATATGTATAATATATAATATATATATAGATATATAATATATAATATATATATATATTATATGTATATATCTATATATATATATATATATATATCTATATATATATATATATCTTATATATATATATGTATATGTTATGTATATATATATATATATATATATATATATATAATATATATATATATATAATATATATATATAATATATTAATATATATATATTATTATATATTATAGATATATATATATATATATAATATATATATATATATATATATATATAATAGATGTATATATGTATAGTATATATTATATATATATATATATATATATATATATATAATAATATATCCTATCATATTATTATATAAATTAATCTAATATTCTATCTATAGATATATATATATATATATACATATTCCATATATTCTATCTATTATACTGTATATATACTATCTATGTTCTTCTCTATACTATATCATATCTAATATATTATCTTATCCTAATCTCTCTGGTATCTTTTTCGATTATTCCTATAAAAAATATGCTATCCTATCTGTATATTCTAATATATATGTATATTATCTATATCATATTCTCATATATATTATATATATGATAATATATATATCTATATTGTATTATAATTATATATATATATATCTAGATATATATATTTATATATATATATTATATATATATATATATAGATATATAATATTTATATATATATATAATATATATATATTATAAATATAATATATTATATATAGTATATATATATGATATATATAATATATAATATAATATATATATTATATATATTATATATATAATATATTATTATAATATATATATATATGATAATATAATATATATTATATATATATAATATATATAATATAGATATATATATATATATATTATATATTATATATATATTATTATATATTATATTAGAATATATATAATTATTATATATAGATATATATATATATATAATATATATATATATATATATATAGAATATATAATTATATATACTATATATAATATTAAGATATATATAATATATATATATATATTATATATAATATATATATATTATTATATAGATTATATTATATATTATATATAATATATAGATA
>NC_061108.1:87009187-87016687 GCF_015104395.2 Macrobrachium nipponense
ATAGCAAAATGGTGTTGAGAGTTTAGAAATATGCTATTGGTGTATTAACGGAAACTATTCGTTATTAAAATTCCTCGAATGGTGAGTGTGAGTAATGAACCATCATAGTTTTATGAGATCATGTATCAGGCAGACACAGAGTTAGCGGTTCTCGTGAATTCTGTCTATTCTGTGCTTTCTCGGTTTATGCTGCTATGCATCATTATAATAATAAAATCCGAGCGGATCTTTCGTGTTTTTCCGTCCCGGGTTTGGGCAGGGCAGGGTAGGGGAGACATGAACCATCCACCCTCATCTTGCAAACTTATTTGCCCGCCCGTGGTGGGGCCAGGGTTGGTAGGGGATCAGGAGGGGAGGGGAGACGTGACGGGTAGCGCCGTGTTCCAGCGCATCGTAGTGCACCATCAAGCTCGTATACGAAAGTTTTTGTAGTAAATTCAATAAAGAAATCACCTACCATTTTGATTTTGGAAGTAACGCTTGATGATATGTCACCGATTATTTAAAAGTAGGTTACCGCAGCCTTAATAAAAAATTAATGCGAAGTTTCAAAATCTTGCAGTTGCTTCGTTCTGTCGATTAAGAAGACCGTTATCAAGATTATTTCTTAAAATTTCTTGTTTTGAATGATAATAAAAAGGGTAATATTCTAGGTCAAGGTTCCATAGTATAACGGAATATATTAAGCAACATTATAATGTATATATATATATATATATATATATATATATATATATATATATATGGGAATATTTTGATAAAACAAGGATTAGACATTTTATGGTTTTGCGTAACTTCATGCTGGTATATTGTATACTTCAATACAATGATTATAATAGGATAAAAACAAGGTTGTTCCAGGTAATTTTTATTCTTCCTTGTTTCATGAATGGATACTTTTATTGTCAATAATCAGAAAGCCAATTTTACATATTTGACGATGTTGAAAAAGTGTTCGTCTCTAATGCGTTTTTCAATTTTGTTATATATATGTTTCTAATACACTGCAATAGATGTAAGTATGTAGTTTTAAACCGATATTAAAATGATTTTTACACAAGTAAGGCGCCGTAATTCAGTGATGAAGTTACCCAATATCCGTGATAACTCAAACCTTGTTAAGAAACAAGGATGTTCTTGAACCACTAACGTCAGTAATGATTGCGAAGTCAACTTACGATCTGTGCCTTAGTTTCTGATGAAATTGTACTTCCTTTTCAAATGTAGTGGTTATTATGAAAAAAAAAAAGGAGGGTGGATAATTCGAAAAATTAAGTTGATATATCTAGCGATGAAAATATAAATAAACCGGACATTGCAAATTTCCCAGAAATATTCATAATGTACGTGAATGACTTAGAAGTTTATAAAGGCCACCTTAAGGAACTTGGCATGTTGAAATCTGAAGGAATTAAATCAGAATTTTCGTTAACACTGAATAATGTCAGCAAAGTAAGGTGAGACAAAAAAAAAAAAAAAATCGATTCTACACTTCTATAAAAGATGGTAGAAATATAGATATCAGGCCAAGAATGTAAAATCTTTATTCATCTATTACTAGTGAACCGTGTAAAATGTGTGAATTTTAGAGTGTAGTTAAGCCTGGCTCAAAGAAATAGGAAACGATACGCTTGTTATTTTCCATTAGGAAATAATCCGGATCAGCGATCTCACGAAAAAAAGATTTAAATATACCACACCCTTTCAGTCAAAAAATCTCAGCTTCCTTCTCGCTGGTGTAAACAGGTTTATTTTAATATTTTCTCCGCTATTTGTATATTCGATATATATATATATATATATATATATATATATATATATATATATATATATATATATATATATACATATATATATATATATATATATATATATATATATATCTATATATATATATATATATATATATATTATATATATATGTATATATATATATATATATATATATATATATATATATATATATATATATATATATAATGTATATATAAATAGATGCATGTATGTGTTTGTGCGTTTCACATTCACTTTGAAATGCATTAAGAAATTTCACCCAAACTTGGTATACATACTACTTACCATCTGGGAATGAACAGTCTGTTGAGTTAAGATGCCACCAAATGACTTTTTCGTATAAATAGGATATTTATACGATAGCACGAGAGTGCTTTCTTTCTTTACTCAGCCATTCTGATATAATCCCGATGCCAGATTCAAGTCATGTTTAACCCTGGGAAAAAAAAACACACAATGTGTCATTAAAAAGAGGAATTACCTCTTACCAACCTTCCCAAGAAGTCAGACCTAAATCCAGTTGCTTAGTTAACGATCATGCGACTGATCACCGTACGTATATCGAGTAGAACGCTCTCCTTAATTAATCGAAACCAGGCTTTATTCTATTATAGCTGCAAGAGTTTTTTTCTGCCTACAAAAAAATAAAAATATCTATGTATGAAGTAGGTGAACACGGATTGTACAGAACTGGTTGTGTGTAGCACATGATAGCATATAGCACTAAGAGATTGCTGCCGGTGAAAATGTTATAAAGTTTGTGTAGTGAAATATTTAATGATTTTCGGTTTCTGAAATGAATATCTTAAACACAGTAGGTAATATAGGCCCCTTTTTCCTTTAGGGAGAAGTCTAAACGGAAATAAATATAATGCTCTCTGAGTGTACTAATTCTTGATCATATTATCTGCGTTTTCCAAAATGGTAGAAAGAAAAAAATATAGTTTTCCAATTTAAGAATAAAAGAATAACGCAAACGCTGCAAATTTTTCCTAGTTCCAGAGATATATTTTGATGTCCAAAGCCATGTTGGAAATATGTTTTACAGCATTCACCCCGAAGTTAAGAAACTGCAATTTTGTCTGTTCGAAGAGAAAGTCTTAGTCTATTTTCTCAGTGGTTTCCCACCCAAAAAAATTTATTTAGATTTTAGTTGAGAAATTCTCAGAAACATTATTTTCAGGTCTAGTATAGATGTCAATGCTATTTTTCTCAATTAAATTTCGCATGTTTATAATAATATGAAGTTTAAGAAATTGTTATTAACGAATACAGCTAATTGTTATTTCAGAGTAGCTTACAGTTATAAATAATTTCTTTGCTTAAAATAAGAAATAATGATGAACTAAGATAATCTACCTGCAATGTCATCTACTGAATGAATGAGTTCATCTTAGAAAGTTTTTGTTCTCAGTTTAACAGCATTACACTACTTTAACGGTTTGTGTGACAATTTATCACTTTACTTGGAAATGCACTTTGAAATCTTTAAACACACCGAGTCAGTATTTTTTTCCTTAGAATTCTTCCCCTCCGTTGCAGTGAAGATTGCCATCTTATCTTTCTCTCTCTTCTTGGACTTCCCCTATCCCTAACGTGCCCCAGATGGTTAATGGTTTGTTAAGGTCCGGTCTTTAAAACACAAAGGCTACTCCTCATAATCTTCTCCAGTGGTTTAGAAGTGAAATTCTCTCTCTCTCTCTCTCTCTCTCTCTCTCTCTCTTCTCTCTCTATTTATATATACGATAAGCTTTTTCGTTTAACCAGCACTGACATACCAGGTCCATTCATCTCATGAATTAACTTTCTCGGGGACATTTTAAGAAAACAGAGAACTGGAACACTAATGTAGGAAAGTGGTCAAACTAAGATATAAAACTTTTAGATTTTAAGATTCATCCATCATTGCATACGGCGTTTCCAAGCAATATTACAAAACGGATACGAACAGCGTTGGACGAATATAGACAATGTAGATAGCCGGTGTGGTTTTAGGATTGATCACACACTATATCATTCCACAGTTTATTTTCATTTTAGGATTTTTCTGATAGTGTTTGGTGTCTGTAAAAGAATGATATAATAGGTTTATAAACAATGTAAATTATCTTATAATTCTTTTTTAGATACTGAAGCACATGAAGAGTATGATAATTACATAAGAACGTAACGTTCCTCTCCAACACGTACATGGCCCTAACCCGTAAGTATCAAACATTAAATCATTGAATAGACGCCTGATAACCCAGAATTGGAGAGAATGGGGATTCAGGGAAGAGGTAAAGGCGAGATTATTGACGTAGTGAGTAATCTGTGATTCAATTCTGTCGAGCAGGGGAACAAAATCTGATTTAATTCTGCCCTTCTGCCGAACAAAGGAACAATTTTAAGTACCAGATTAGTTACAAGACTGTTTTCTTGAAGACAGTTAAGGACAAAATAGATTATTAATTGCTCGAAGAAAATCTCGAGATATCTAAATAAGACTTGAAATTTCTCAGCCCCACGAATAGCATTTTCTTTGTGTGATTTTTACAAACATATTATTTAATTGAATAAGAAATAAATATAAGAGTAAATAGCTTCTGTGTACTACTAAAGCGTGCAGAACCTAGATAAGTTCAAAGATAGATGTTAACATTTACTTTTGGAGTGTTGCCCAGAGGCGATCAGAGGTCATTCGAAGTTAATTTTGTATAAGGTAAACTGGATATGGTTATAAAAATGGAACCCAGAAAGTGTGTAGGAACACTACTTCGGGAACTTCTCAGAAGGTATGGGAAGCAAATATTTTACTACCACCATCAAAAGTTAAACCAATAAATAGATCAAAACCACAACAACTTTACTTCAAGTCGATTCACAGCTTCCTTGAGAAAGCTTTCCTGATGACCACAAAGGTTACAAGAGCTATACGGCCATTAGAAATAGAATAGACAGTGAAGGACAAGCCAAGGCAGAGGAGAGAAGCTTGGGTACCAGAACCACATTCATCTCTATGTTAAATGAAGTGCTTCAGAGAAAGTAATCATTTGAATTTTTATCTGTAAAGGCCCCACATCTGCAATTGAAAGAAGTCAATCTATATTCCATTTGTTAACGAAAGAAAACATCGACTGAAATTTTAAATGCTTCAGTTATATTTTGACAGGAGGCAATAAAAGTGAAAGAAGGGTTACATCCATCACTTTTCTTTCGGGGTTGTTGAATCCTTTTATGTTGTATGCCCACAAAAGAAAAGAATCATGCCTGAAACAGATAACATAGAACAGAAAACCCGTTCTTGAGTAAACTTCTTCAGGACTCTTAGGTTCGTCGAGCTGTAAAGAAACGAGGTATGTGAATAGATGAGTTGTTTTCTACGTAAATATTAGAACAATAATCAATAGTATTAACTCTTTTTATAGCTCATAAAGGAAATGACACAGGCGTTGAAAGATTTCATGTAAAGCTCAATAAGATGGGTACATGCGAGGAAAATGTCCCAGAAAATGTGATAAGAAACATTTTATTTTACATAATTTTGTTATAAATGAATCCTACGGACATCAGACAATATTTCATAATAAGTTTGCATGATGATTTCATTGTTCCATTTTTTTCTAATTTCCGTTTTATAAAGAAAATACTGAATCACCACCTAACAAACATGCAGGTGACAACTATATATTTAATTTTCTCACTACTTGTAATTTTCCACGTTTTTTCCCAGCTCCCTAGGCAATTATCGCTGTATTGATTCATCCCTAGCTTCCCCCCAAGATTTAGAGCATTACCGAAGGTTTAAGACTGCTTTGTCACGCTGTAACTTATTGTTAATTATTCACTGTAGTTTTGTGTAGGTTGTTCCTTCTTTCCCAGAAATAAGATTTTACTTCATTTCACTCTGATCCCTTTACTCATTAAATTTGTTCTCGCTTTACAATTCTTTTATTGTCTTTCAGCTACAACGGTTCAGTAAATATATAAATTCACTTTAAAATAAGAGTGCAAACCCTATATGTTATTTTTTCAAGGAATTTTGCCGTAGCTCTAGTGGTAAAATGATATAATTTCGTGAATAAAGGTTCCCCTTCATTACTTCCTGAACCTTTGTAGCAGAACTATATGGTAATCAACGATATATTTTTTTTTATTTCTCAATAGATGCATCTTACCGAATGAATATACAACCAACATATTCAATACACTATCCACTCAAATTAGTACTTACGATAAGCTTCTATCATAATTCGTTTAGGAAACTATTGGAATTAGATTCAATAGAAAGATTTTTCTAGACGTTAAAATATAGAAGCAAAGGTTCCCCTTTTGGTTCTCCATATACCTCTATTTCCAAATGCTATTTCGGAAAATTGTTCATTTATAAGTATCTTTTTTATTATGCTTTTAATAATATTTCCTTTTATTCTGTGTTTTAATTTGAGCGTTTATTTTTCATAGAGTCTGACAATCACGTATTATAGCTAGTCATAATAATATCTGGTTAATGATAAGTATTTAACCGAGTGTTCTGAAACATTTTCACTAGATTGGGGAAGAATACCTTTAGTTTGTTATCGTTGAATCTCCACATTTACAGCCTAAGCAATTAACTTAGAGTAATTGAATTTGTCAAAGAGAAACCATTTTCGCTAAAATGCCTGGTAAAAACAACTTCTTGAGTTATTTATGTTGGGAAAATGAGACATTTTTAAGGTTGCGTTTTGTAAATTTGAATTCTACCTTATTTTTCAGTACCTAACTAAGACGAGACTCGATGAAGCTCTGCATAACATTGGCCCATAATATCTTATTTATAGAGGTGTCTTTAGGTTCACTAACGCTTTGATAGAACTCATGATATCTTCAACTATAAATTCATTAAGTGGTTGAATTTGGAACTACAGTCACCTGATTAAAGTTAACATTGATTGCACTTGAACAAAATGAAAAACACTAGGTGCGAAAAAGGGATTTCAAAATATTTATCTCGATTCTCACACTAGCTCTTTGCTCTTTGCCAATCAAGCCTTGTTATCAAACATTTATCGCTTAACCCATCGAATTCTCAGTGGAACCTCTTTTATAGTTTAGAATTGTTTAATGTTCACAGTTATTATGTAAATGTGTGCATTACATTATCAGTATCCTGTACTCATTTATTTTTTCTCACTCACTAAAAATGCTTGCCTTTTAAGTTCCCTAAATCCGTTTGTACTTCAGCTCCAATTTTGTTTTGTTGATGATTCCGTTGTTAACGATATGCAGTCGTAGTCACATTTTTTTCTTTCCGTGTACTATTTTGTTTCATTACTTTTAAGCCTTCAATATTCTTCTCAATTTAAACAACACGTGCATACTATATTTTACTGTGACATATGTCTTTTCCTAGTCTAAATATGGTAATGTAAATTTCTGGAATGTAGTTCAAATAAAATCTATCGTGACATCACGTGATGTTTACACTAACCATTTATTATTGTAATAAGTGATATGAAACACTTCAAGTTCGCTTGTGTGCATATGTATATTTGAAGAGAGAGAGAGAGAGAGAGAGAGAGAGAGAGAGAGAGAGAGAGACATTCACTTTTTATATCTGACCTGGAATTCCATGGTTCCTAAGGGCTTAATAACTCAAATGATAACATAAGATGACCGAAGAGAGTAAGACCCAAATAGTATTTTATGTTAGCAAAATGATGTTTGTTATAAATAGTTGGCAAT
>NC_061108.1:87021687-87029187 GCF_015104395.2 Macrobrachium nipponense
TCAGTTACGCCTGGTATATATAGACTTTGAAAAATTGCTTGCTAAGCATTTCTGTAGGTTTGTTGATATAGAGGCCTGCTACCAGCATTACAGTTTGGGTATGGTAAAGGCTTTGGTATTTGTGATGCACCCACGCCGTTATCTACATGACGGTACAGAGGCATGTATGGTCAGTTGAGATGTTAGTGCAACCTTTGACCATTTGAATCATAAAACACTTAACTGCAAGTTAACATTATGGAAACTGGTGAATCATTTATTAATTTTTAAATGGTGGTTTTTTTCCCTTTGTTTTTTAAAAGGTTTGTAGTGTGTTGTCTCCCAAACTAAGCATATTCTGTAGATTTAGAGGTCGACATGTTATTTTTGCAGAGAAGCGCAAGCTTAGTAATACAGTGCTGGTTCCAAGGAGTGGCATATCTACAAACTAGAGTAACTATAGGACAATTTATATTTTCCTGTGTTCTCCAATGTCACAGAAAACTTATTTTTAAGCCGCTATATAAAGTATGTGGAATCTAAAGGACTTTTAGCCGATATTCGTTATGTATATAGGAGGCATTTACTATGCATTTCAAGGACCACGAGTCATCGTTTTTCTCAAATATCTTTCAAAGTAATTATTTGAACAAAATGGTGCTATAACACATTTTACAAGACACCTCGCCCTAAATTTTGGCAATATGGTGCATCATCAAATGGTCTTAGTTACAGCGCTTACTCTTGACATACAAGGTGTTGCCAAGCACTGCAACCAATGCTTTCTAACATGCTTTACTCCCATCCCGTTCCTCCATATCTCCCTCCCCCTATCATTCCTCATCCCTCCTTCAACCCACTTCCTTGTCCTTCCAATCTCCTCCCCCCTCCCCTTTCCGGTCTATATCATACATCAAGTTAACTTGAATGTAATAAATATGTTGCTCTTTATAGAATCTGTTCATTTAATTATTGCTATTGTATTTTCTTAGATTACATAAATGGGAGTAGGCTAAAGAGGGTATGGCCGTCACCCTGTTCACCAACATCTCCTCACTTCCCCTAAGTCCCCTAAGTAGAAGTAGGAGGAGCTTTGTCTACTTCCCTAAAGCTCAGCAGGTGAATTGCCGTAAAGCATAAAAAAAGAAAAAAAATAGAAAATGGGTATAATTTGGGGAACCTACTATCATAATATCATTGTATATGTATGTTTCTCTATTCATATTACACGTCAATTTCGTTTCTACTAATCTAACGCCAGTAATAAGGATGTAATTCTTGTACCGCACTGAGTTTAGTGAATGAGTTGAGTTTCATGCCTCTTGAATTACATTACTTATCATTAATGTAAGTGTTACCTGTTACCCTATTTTCAGGCAGGCACTCACAATAGTTGTTTATTTATTTATTTTTTTTCTTTTTTACAAAGAAGGTAACAGGTTTTTGCCTCATTCATGATCAGTTAGGAAATAAATTTTCTTATGTCTTTCACAGGTTTGTATGTAATCTGAATATACTTGTTGCTTATGAATTTGAATGATTTTGAGTGAGTATATAAAAATAAAAATGAATATGTTGTTTGATTTAAACACTTTCCCAAGTAATATTTAGTTACATTTATACACTACATTTATAACTATATTTTTGGCCATCAACGCAACACACATATATGGCATTATGCAGTGCTATATATACTCAATAACTATTGAGGAATTCTCAAGTTTACCGTAGTTCACAAGTAGGTTCTACATCTAAAAGAAAACGGAGATGTTTATTATTACCCCGCGACAATCGGGTAACCAAAATCAAATCACAGTTTAACCGACAACCCATTGAACAATTAACAGTAACATTTAGACAGTTTAACCGACACCATTAAATAATTCACAGTAATATTTAGAGTGGTAAAGGAATTATGAAATCGGTCTCACTCTCTCTCTCTTTCTCTCTAGCGTGTATTAAGTATTATGACAGGTTGAAAAGAGATGAACACAATTGAGAATATCACAGGAACTTTATTCACAGACTTTGTCACTATCAAGGAACGAATCGTCCCCGTTATCACTGTCGATGTTGATAATTACAGGATCTACAGGTTTGTGGATGTTATCCGTGGACCAGTATTCATCCTCGAAGGCTCTGGACCGTCTCACTTACCTATTGAGATTGAGACTTAATCTATTGTTAGGTTTCTCTGTTTTTAATATGGTTTGTAGTCATATTGCAAATTCATTTCTGCAACGACGCGGACAAGTAACGTGGCGGCCATGACAGCGATGAAAACTCCGTCTACACCAATTACGCAGTGAACTCTTACAATGCGAGTGCTGCAGCCGGCAGACAAACCCTCAGCACTACGGTGTTACCTGACACGCCTAGGATACTATAAACAGAATACATTGGGAAAAGTTAACCATTATTATGATCATTATGTCGAACCTCCCTATCTTCTTCATTATGAACTCTCCAATTATACTGCTGGTATTGAAAAATATCATGGAAAATGATATTTTATTCTATATTGTAAATTACATACAGGTATTAGGGGAAGAAATGAGAAAAACAGTGATAGAATGGGAGGGAGGGGGGAGGGAGGTAGAGGGAAGGGATGGGGGATAGCAGATGCTCGAATCTGTAAATGACTCCTGCTGACACATACGACTTTGCCTTTAAAAGTCAAGAGTAAATGCCTTAACTAACACCATTTGACAATGAACTATATTACTAAAAATTAGGGCGAGGTGTCTTGTACACTGTTAAAGTACCATTTCGATTAAATAATTAGTTTGAAAGATATTTGAGAAAAACGATGATTCGCGGTCCCTGAAATGCATAGTAGGTAACTGCAACGCTCTTTTAGATTTGCCATGCCATTCGTAAGAGAACCCTGACAATGGTTTTGGTGTTGAATAATTCCAATGGGTTTTAGTGTTGCTTTCAATAAAGTAAATTACAAGGCACTTGTTTATGAAGTGCATTGCCTTGGAGCGGGTGGATATGTTTTTGGATTATTTAAAGATTTTCTTACTGGTAGGTAGCTGTGAGTTGCAAACCAAGACCTATTGTGTCTGGAGTTCCACAGGATAGTGTTCTTGGCCCATCGTTATTTTCAGTGTTTACAGTAATGTGGCTGTTGGCTTACAAAACAAGGTTTTCCAATATGTGGTTGCAGTAAAGTCTTCACTTATGAGAAGTGAAATTGCCCATAGTTTCAGTTGTGCGTGGCGTAGTTGGTGAGGTATCATTCTTAACTCCAGTAAAGCGAAAACAGGTCTCGTTCAGGTTTGCCACCCCATCATTCCTTTCAGGTTGATCTTACTCTGATGAATGGGTCTGAAGTTTCAACTGTTCTTGGTGTAACTTTTGACTCACAGCTTGCTTTTGAGAGTCATCTGATTAAAGTGTCAGCAAATGGCGCATGGTAGTTAGGTATTTTATGTAAGGTACAATCCGTAGGCGGGTAGAGCCGTGAGTGGGCCTCGTGCGGTACACTGTAGGCATTAATTAAGGTTCTTTGCAGCATGCCTTTGGCCCCTAGCTGCAACCACTTTCGTTCCTTTCTACTGTACCTCCTTTCATATTCTCTTTCCTCATCTTACGTTCCACCCTCTCCAAACACTTAATTCATGGTGTAATTGCGAGGCTTCCCTCCTGTTACACCTTTCAAATCTTTTATTGTCGATTTCCATTTCAGCACTGAATGACATCATAGGTCCCAGTACTTGGGCTTTGGCCTAAATCTTATATTCAACTCAACTCAACAATCAGTACAACCTGTTATGGGTCATTGGTCCTTACTTTACTAGGATACTGTTCTCTGGTGTGGATATCTGCTTTTGGCAGATAGCTATTTCCGTGGGACTGCAAGAAACCGCAAGAACCCGCACTATAAACGCACCGTTAAAGCCGCACAATGCCGCCCGGATTTTAAATCATTTCAAATTTCTGCGAGGCGTCTGGTGGCGTGATGAAGTCGCACGAAGCCGTAAGCGGGTGGGGGGCCACACCGCACCACACCCCACGTGGTGCGATGTGGTGCGAACGTCGTACCACCCGCGAGGGATGTTATGGCATGATGTTACGGCGCCGTGCGATGCCCGTGAGGTGCCCTTACGGTGCCTTCATACACGATTAATAAATGGCGTGCACATTTGCGGGGCGTGCGGCGGGCGTGCGGCGTGTTACAGCTTCTCCTTAGGTAGATTTTTTTTTTTTTTTTTTAGGTGAACCTCAATACTCTTTTTTTCTTTTATTAAGAAATATTGCTTTACAAAATTATATTTTACAATTTTGTATATACATCATAAGGTCTATGTATAATATAATATAAAAATATTACAATTTATTATTTTTCTAAATATGTTTTTAAATTAGAAACATACTGATTCGTGAAAATTTTGTTAACATTAGACTTAAATCCTATAATATTTACATTAAATGTATCTAACAGTCTATTCTTTATACATTTAATAATTTGCTGGTCAGTACTTATTCCCAAATATCTTGCCATCCATATACTTGAAATAAAATCTGCTATTATTACCATTGCTGTATTTTCATCCCTTTTTGAGTTTGCTTCAAAATCTAGTTTTAAAATTCTTAACCTGCTATTAGTTTTTAATTTACAACATTTTCTAAACAATTCGAATACCCAGGAAACAAATTCTTAACCAAAGGACAGAAATGTATCATATGCAAATTAGTTTCTATGCATCCACAACCGCATTCCTTAACATCTTTTATTTTCATCATGGCTAGCCTATCATTTGTACTTGAAACTTCATGAACATACTTAAACAAAATTTCTCTACTTTTATTTTCTATATACTTATTATTTACATGTTCCCAAATTAGTTTCCAGTTGAATAGTGGATACAATTTTTCAATATTTGGAACATATTCACTGTCTTTCATTATCTGTGGATAAGAGGTCATCTTATTAGCACTTCGTAATATATTTATCATACTTTCATAAAAACTAGGTGTAAAAATAGTGCAATCCTGATGTTAGCATTCATTTTCTATAAGGTAGGTTGCTCTGACTTTACAAAAATAAATAATCATTTGGAAAACCAAAACAACGATCCTTTAAACATTTTAGAAATGTACTAAACATGATTGACTTCGCTTTACACTGAATATCAATAATTCCACAACCACCTCTTAATTTTGACAAAAACATAGGTCGATTGGATGGAAAGTTGCCGCGCATTCTGGGGAGGATAAAAGGGGCCGGACAGACCACGGGGGACATCATCCGCGTTCTGACAGCCTGTCGACAATATATAAATAAATAGAATTTAATTTTTTTAATAATAAATGATTTTTTTAAGTGATTTTCTTAATATTAAATAATTTTGTACATTTTATATCATTCATAATGTTTCTTTTTGTAATAGATATGTTGAAATACTGACTTGCATTTACATTTTACTTATTGATGCTTAATTTATATGTCATGACAATATATATGATATGATTGGGTGAAATGAAATTGAAAAATGAAAAAGCATGGCCATAAAGAATTATAACATGAAGAAATATAACAGGAAATCTAACATGAAATATTAAATAAATAGAACTCGGAAAATAACTTGAACTATAAAATGAAAATTTAATGTAACATGAAATAAATATGGCCATCAAATGATATAATGACATACAAGGTAAAGAACAATAATATAATATTCAGAACATGATCAAATTAACATGAATACATACAAATATGATAATGAAACAATAATTAGCATTGACTGGACTAGTTATTAACTGGGGAACAATGAAAAATCAGTAACAGACTAAAGACATGTTGACCTCAGTTGATAATATATGATATTTGCAGTTGAAAATGTTATGGTATAAACCAAATCCCAATTTCATTTTCTTACACTCTATACTTTTCATTTCCATTTTCTTACAGTCTGTGCTTTTCATGTTCATTTTCTTACATTCTATGCTTTTCATGTTCATTTTCTTACTTTCTATGCTTTCCATGTTCATTTTCTTACATTCTATGCTTTTCATGTTCATTTTCTTACTTTCTATGCTTTTCATGTTCATTTTCTTACTTTCTATGCTTTTCATGTTCATTTTCTTACCGTCTATGCTTTTCATGTTAATTTTTTTACTTTCTATGCTTTTCATGTTCATTTTCTTACTTTCTATCCTTTACATGTTTGTTTAGTATAAGTATTTTTGTTATGTCCATCATTTGCTTCTCATTTGTCTCATTATTATGTTATTATTACACCGTAGCAACACCGCAAGCCACCCATAACACACCGCTACACGGAGTAACAAAGCCACAAGAGCGCGTGCCCTGGCATAGGAACAACGACCATAAAAACGCACCAACGCCGTAACACTCCGCTAGACACCACAACAACACGCTGTGACATGCCCGTAACACACCACACGTGTCCGCGCCACGCCGCCCAATAACGGTCATTTTTTCTCCCCACCGCGTCAATTTTCTGTCGGTTTCTTGCGGTCCCACGCCGTAACAGCCTGCAACACAAAAATGCGTAGGTGTAAACCTGCCTTAACGTTAGAAGTTATGGCTTGGATCATCGACAGATAGTCTCATTTGACAATATTCCACAAGTTGTATTTTAGAATAAATCTTTTATATTCACAATTGATCCCTTTTACATTCACAGTTCAAGGGTCCCCTATTCCTCACACTGTTGGAATGTGGAACATTTTCCCTGAGGATACCGTACACTTGGAATTTCAAAAGTTCAAGGAACGATGCAACACATTCCTACCCAAAACAATTGTCCTTGTTTTTTAATAATGTACTTAAATATTTATATATCTGTTTGATTATTTGTTAGTTTACTTTTTTCTTTTCAAATAACGGACCCATACTTTCTGCATTTCATATTACCTTCTGTTACTTCTTTCAAATGAACACCATATTAGTTGGAAGCTTGACTTCCATGGGCTTGTTCCATACGAGTATGATTCATGTTCTGAATAATAATATTAATAACAAACATCCTGTGCTTTCCTCTCTACTTGACCTAGCTGTTTTTGCTCACAACACTAGACAGGCTTTTTCTCCTGCAAACGTAACGTTTTCTAGCATCAGTTTTAATACTACTTGGTTTGCTAAGTGTTCCATGGGTACAGTGAAGATGTATGGCAATTTACCTAGTACCGTTGTGAAATCTGATCTCCAATGTTTAACCGAGAATAAAATTCATTTCTGCTTTCTGCTTGCAGCTTCCAAATTCAGGTGCATCAATTTTACTCTCTATTCTTTCATCTTTATTTATTCATCACCCTTTCCCATAACTCGTTTCTATTTGCAGGCTGATTTCCCTGTGGATCCCTCTTGGGTTCATAGTCTGTCATTTGTCCATAAGGGTTTTCAGCTGAAGTTTAAAGAAAGGAAGAAAGAAACGAGACGACATCGTACATGACAAAGATACTTGTATTCTAATGTGTACATGGTATTCCTGTAATGACAGAAGTTATATAATCTGTTGGTATTGCCTCGTTAGCTCTAACGTGGGC
>NC_061108.1:87034187-87044187 GCF_015104395.2 Macrobrachium nipponense
TAACAAAGGCTACCGTGCTGTCAAACGCTCGAATTGGCCAACATGGTAGACGGGGTTCCATATCGATTCTAATTACGAAAGCATCCAGATCGAGGGTGATTTGTAATGTCAGAATCGATATGAACTTATAGCGTCTCTGTTGGCTTGATTGGATAGCGTCACTGACTTGTCCTGATTTCGTCCCCGTCCACTTTGGACAGTGGTTCGATCCCATGGGGGGACGAAATTATTATCAATTAAAAAATTCCCCTTCGGTACATATATGAAAATATATTCATTTGGGAGGTAAAGTGATTTTAGATTATTAAAGGACATTTGTAGCTTGAATTGATATATTAAATGGATCACGGTTTCGTGTGATAATTCATTCATATATATATATATATCATATATATATATCATTCGAGCTACAAATGTCCTTTAATATCTAATTCGCTCTACCTCGGAATTGGATATATTTTCATATATGTACCGAGGGGGAATTTTTTAGTCGATAATAATTTCGTACCCCCATGGGATCGAACCACCGTCCAGTTGGACGGGGAACGAAATCAGGATCGGACAGTGACGCTGCCGAAACGGCTATCAAGAGAGGCTAAAGGTTTATATCGATTCTGACCATTTCAAATCAACGCCGATCTCGTTGTATTTGTAATTAGAATCGATATGGAACCCCCTCCACTATGGGGGGTACGAAATTATTATCGACTAAAAAATTCCCCCTCGGTACATATATGAAAATATATCAATTCCGAGTAGAGCGAATTAGATATTAAAGGACATTTGTAGCTCGAATGATTTATATGAATCACGGTGATGTGATAAATATTCATATATATTATATATATATATATATATATATATATATATATATATATATATATATATATATATATATATATATATATACACTGCCAAATTAGCTATTGAATGGAAAAGTGTAATCAATTATAGTTTTTTTCATAGTTTTTTATTTTGTATTTGAGATGTGGTACCTTCAGAAATATATAACGATGATCTAAAAATATTTCCTTATTTAAATCAATATTAATTTTACGTAAATTGTGCGCTATTGCAACATATATCAGCTTGAGATCGTAACGGGATAACAAAAAGTAAACAAAATAAAAAAATCGCAAAAACAAGCACATAAAAAAAACGTGGGAACATATGGTAGCATTTTGGAAATTAACTCTTAATCCACTATACACTTGGCTAGATTCCAAAAACAGTATCGAACTCAATCAAACATTCAACATTACTGTGGAGATCGTTTACCTTTAAATCTAATTCTTAACATTCAGGCTCAGGTTAAACAAGCGCAGCTCTGTTGTATTTAGGTTTTGTTTTTAGTTGAACTACCTGGATTTTTGTCTCATATTCAGGAGCCTTGAACTATAAACCTATTCGTATTTACAGACCTTTTAATGTTAAGCTTTACGTGAGACTTTTTAACGTCTTGCTGCCCAGTTATAAATACAGTAATACTAAACACCGGCCTCATGAGAAAAAAATCCCTGTTTAATGGGGATTCTAGTTTTGAATAGGGTGGTGTGATCGGTATTGTCTTGGCCTGCCACCTCGGTGGCCGCGAGTTTGATTCTCGGGCATTCCATTGAGGTGTGAGATATGTGTTTCTGTTGATAGAAGTTCATTCTCGGTGTGGTTCGGAAGTCACGTAAAGCTGTTGGTCCCGTTGCTGAATAACCACTGGTTCCATGCAACGTAAAAACACCATACAAACAAACAAACAAACAAAAACAAACAAACTAGTTTTGTATACGATTTGTTTCTTTCATTTAAAGTGGCAGTAGACAGAGGGGTGCTTTCAATGTTGCACATTTAATGTTCCGGTTTAGCAAAATTTGTTAAGAACGCTGTGGTGCTGAGGTGCTTCTGCTCACTGTGATTTCAACAAACCCCCCCAAAATGTATCTTCGTAGCAAGAGGCACTCTCATCCTGTATTAAGCTCCAATTTAAATTTGGCAGACTTACTCAAATTACGTCTTTAACTCTATTCAGCTTCTTCATATATTGCTATAAAACATACTTAGTTGACACTTCCACGTTAGGTTTGGCTTTGCCCTTGAGCTGGTTTGTCATACAAGGAAACCCGTTTAGAAAATGTTCACTATAGCAGCTTCCTATACCAATACCTTACCACACACTGCCAAACACCGGCAGACACTATCTTTCGCCTCTTTTTCGCATACATTCTCTTTCGTCTTTGATATTAAGGTCGTCCTATTCCAATACATTTTTTCCATTTTATCTCTTCTAACCTCCTAATCTCTTGATGCTTCCGAATTACCCACTATTTTCATGGACATCCTAACTTCTTCCACTATTATCCCTTTGGAAGCTTACCATTTCTTCATATCTCCCCATTTCTCACCTTTCCTATTATTCATCCACTTTTTGTATACACTTTCATTCTTCTTACTGTATTCTCTTTCGTTTACTCATTTTCATCATCCATACTTAACACCCATAAATGATAGGTGGCTTAACAGTCCCTTCACACACTCTATCTTTCATAAACATATCTATCCCCTTCCAAGTTTTCTGCATAATCCTATGGCCTGCCTTATGACACCAGTTCCACTGTTTCCCTTTCTCTCATCCTGCCTTCAACTATTGCAAGTGCCTAGTTGAGTCAACTGCTTCCGGTATTCCGCCATTCCTGATTATATTCATCGTACCATCATTTGTAGTTTCCATAACTCCCATAATCTGACCACTTACCTATTGATATTACAAACACTGCCCGGTCTTTCACTATAGTTTCCATAACTCACGTAATCTCACCATTTAGTGATATCATAAACACTTTGAACTTTTTCAGTGGTTCCTACAGTTTTTCGTTTTTACCTGTATATATATCCTATAATGAGCATGCTTTGTATGTAAAGATCAACAAATATAGACTCTGTTCTTAATGCATATGCTTATCCTTGAACTTCCTGACTTTTAACATTCTTCTACGAATGAATAGATTACATTCACATAGACACGCAACTCCTCATAGCATCTGAAGTCTTAATGTCTTTCTAGCTTCATATGCTCTATTTTACTGCTCAAAATCCTACTCACATCTTCCTAAGTATGCTAAGTAATGTTTTGTTTATTGATTATTACTCACTTTTATATTTATACTAAAAATCAAAGATTCTTCCCTTCCATTCCTTAAAAACTATTTCTACAGGCGGAAAAACCTCATTGGTAATTTTACAACCATCACTTTGTATCTCGGTAGAGGGCATATTAAATCCTAGATCTTTTCCAGTAATCATCACCCTAACGGCTCTTCTTGCAGCTTCAATTGTCACTTCCACAAGGGTGGGTGTGTATCTAAATGCGGATTACCATACTTCCCTACCGTTCTGAATGCTAACAATACTAGTCCTCTCGAGGCGTGAGGCATTTATCTACTTGTTATACTTACTCAAGAAATTTATTCTTGTCCATTACTTTACTAATTACCACCATCGCCAATCGGTTTAGTTTCTGTTATTTCTTTTTCTGCTAACTGAAAAAAAAAAATTAAAAATAAAAAAAAACCTTTGTGCCAAAGCGTTTCTTCATTGACCTCTTGCGTCACGGTATTATGTTCAAGATGTATACATAACATACAATTTTTACATTACATTAATTATAATATTATTATATAATATTTATATATATCTAAATTATTATTATATATATAATTATTTTATAGATAGATAGATATGATAGATATGAATTTTATATTATATTAAGGAGCTAAAAACATTCCAAGATCCAAAACAATAGCCAGCTTTTATAGTGGCCACTATGTCTGTAGATTGGTATATCTGATACTCGTCAGCCTGCCCGAAACTCAATTGCTTCTCTTGTTTAAGGGTGAGTGAGTATAGACCCGGTTAGAGGCAATACAAGATTAATTATTAACAAACTTCCGGTTGTGAAGTCTTGGGGTGCAGCAAAAATTAATTTGGCTCGGACCCACTTTTTTTTCCATTTGGTTTTTGACCTTTATTGGGTTACAGACGTGAGGGTAGAAGTTAGCCCTAAATAAGTGAATTCTCAACCAGCTCCATCTCTGCTCCTTCTCTCTCCTCTCTCTTCTCTCTCTCTTCTCTCTCCTCTCTCCTGTCTTACCGTCTGACATAAGAGACAATAGTTCCCTTCGTAAAAACAAAAAAGTTACACCGTTGCTCTCTTCAAAAAGTCTGTACAACCAGGGATAATAAAAAGAGCAATTCAGTATCGTCTATATTCAAAAAGAAATTGAAATTAGGATAAATAATAAAAACGAGACTCCTTTGTGTGGATTCTCGAATAACTGACTTATAAGATTTTACTTAGGCCATTAGTTTGCCATAGTTCAAAGCCCTCAAGATGAAGTTTGCTTTAAGAGAAGAAGAAAGAAAGAAGCGCTGAAGTGTTAAACACTGGCTGTGATTGTATTTCCGTGTTTTTTCAAGCCTTTGTCCTGTCTTTTGATGGTTTTCTTTTCCCTAGTGATGTTAGAGTTGACTAGGTAGGATCTAAAGGAAGTACAAGGAACCAAGATAATGTTAAAGGAGTTTTATAGTTGTGTTTAGACTTAGTTTGCCTTTTGAGGAAAAAAAATAAAAGTGAAATCAGTGGATCGTCCGTCACTCATCGCCGGAAAAGGCCCTGCATTGCCCCCGAGGCGTCATGAGTGACGTAAAGCCGTGGAGACCGGCCCAACGATGACGTCACGATTTTCTATCCTCCAATCAGGAGAAAGGAAAGGACTCCATTTGGTTTGATTTTTTCAAGCAAACCTGACAATTGAAACAAGTTTGCTTAGGGTAATTTTGAGAATTTTCTTGGAATTGAAAACTTGCGACTTGATTAGGAATTCCAGTTGATGCCTAGGAATAGGTTTATCATGGAAATCAGCTCACGCGTTTATATATGAAAAGCGATAATCAGTGGCAACATACCGATGAGAAGGGAAACTCCAAGAATCGGCGCAATGGGATTACTGTGAAAATAGTGAACATGGGAGCAAGCTACTCCTTTGGGTATCATCAGATACGCCACCTTTTTGACATGGACAACCAGATGATAGAATCCGTACTTGAAGGATATGGAAAGGTAATATGGATAAGGAATAACCAACACACGCTAGGAAAAGGAAACGGTTTATTGAATGGGATAAAGAACAGCAAAAAAGATGGAAAAATTCAAGAATAATCATTCCATCGTCTATTAGGATAGCAGGACATTCGGTGTCCTTCATGTACAGCGGACAGAGCAGAACCTGCTATAAATGTGGAAGTGAAGATCATCTAGTGGAAAACTGTGTTACAGAGAAGACATTAAGGGAGGAATTAACGGATAAGGAAACGTACTTCCCGGAAATAGGAAAATGGAACAGAAAAGCGAAGGAGAATCCAGGACTTAGCGTAAAGGATCAAATTCAAGATTGCACTGGTGATCATGAAAAACATTTAAAATTGAACCAAGATAAAGAAATTCAAAATGCTGAAGATAACATAGATGCTAACTCAAAACATTTACTTGATAAAGACAATGTCTCGGGTGGCATAGATAATGATGATGAGTTAAAACGCGTAAGCATTGCAATGACAGCTAATTCTACAGCATATAAATGAATCTGATAATGAAGACATGCATATAAATGAGTCCGATAATGAAGATGTAACTGTATCTGAATATGGGATACAAAACAACATTGTAAAGGAAAAAGAAAAAAAAAAAACCGAGAAGTCTGATAAAACGATAATAGAAACAATAGTGGAGATTCATCGTGAGCGAAATGATATAGAACTGTCAAGTATGGAAGCAGAATCAGTAGGGAAAACCAGTCATGAGGAAGTGATCAGGAATAATTTCGACGAAAAATATGACAACTGAATATAACGATATAGCAGAAGACATGTTGACCGACGAGAGCCTGGAAAGGGAAATGATGAACGAAGCTGATGACGTTGAGAAACCGGATACGAGAATTTAGTCACAACGAACAAAGTGAAGATAGGAATACTGAAAAGTGGAAAATACATGTGGAAAATAATGGGAAAATGGTTATATCAAAAAGTAAAGACAGCAGTGACAAGTTGTATAGAAATGATGAGGGAAATTTGAAGGATGATCGTGAAAGAAAACGTCGAAAGGTGAATAGTAAAAACACAAGCTCGTAATGGATAAGCGGGTGGTTAACCTCTTTATAATCATGGCGCTGACGGTAGCCACCTTAAACGTAAATGGACTTAATGTAGTTAACAAGCAGATGTGCGTTGACTCTCTCATGAGATTTCACAGAATTGATGTATTGATGCTGCAGGAGCATAATATTAAAAATGTCAACGACTTGATTTACCAATCTAATGATTATGATCTATTTAACTTTATTAATGTTGTACTAATTTGAAAGGTGGAACTGCGATATATATTAGAAAGTGTCCTAGCATTAAGGTCTTGAATCAGGAAATGGATGGAGAGGGGCAAGTAATTAGTATTAAGATTGAGTTTAATGGTATAATCATTCCTCTGCTGAACTTGTATGCTCCTTCAGGAACAAACAAAATACCAGAACGAGAAGAATTCTTTCGAAATAAATTGTTATTTTATTTAAGGAATAACAGTGAAAACTTAATATTAGGTGGAGATTTTAACTGTGTGACTCTCTTCGAGACAGTAGTTCAGAAAATGTTAATTTACAGTCAAAAGCTCTAAGGAACTTGATAAAGCAAGTAGGATTGAAAGACATAACCATAGGTTGTCACAAGTTACCTGAATATACTTTTTGTTAAAAATAAACTAGCGGGTCAAGAATAGACAGAGTATATGTTAAAAGGCTATTTAACCATATAAAGTCATGGGAAACAATACCTATCAGCTGCTCAGATCACAGCATGGTTTTAGTTAAATTTGATGTACAAAATGTAAAATTTGGTAGAGGTTTTTGGAGGCTTAACACCAAAGTTTTGGGTTTTAAAGAAACAGAGGAAAATTTCAGTGTAGTTTGGAGTCATATTGTGGCTAGAAAAGGTATTTTTGATAATTTGTTATCATGGTGGGATTTTGCGAAAATGGAATGTAAAAAATTTTTTTATAAGAATGTCGAAAATTATGTCGCAAGAAAAATATGGACTTCTAAATATGTTGCAGGGAAGACTGAAACAATTGTATGCAAAAGCTAATGCGGTGGAATTGACTTTGAAGAAATAAGGGTGATTAAAGTTAAAGACAGAGTGAATGACATACAGAATGAGTTTTGTGAGGGCATTAAACTACGAGCAAAACTAAAAGACCGGGTAGAAGGTGAAAAGGTATCAGCATATTTGTTAGGAAAGAGGAAGGATAGGAACTCGGGTATTTTTAGAGTTAAAACGGATAAAGGAGTTCTCATTAATACTGACAGTATTGTTTCATATTTTAAAAGTTTATTACAAAGAGTTATACGATAACGTTAATGTTGATAAAATTCAACAAGAGGAATTACTTAGAATGTGCAAGAATAAATTGGATAATGATGATGTAAATATGTTATCAAAGGAAATTGAAGAAGAAGAAATATGGGCAGCCATTAAGGGCTTAAGGATTGGAAAGTCACCAGGAAAGGACGGCCTTCCTATTGAATTTTACAAAAAGTTTTGGACACTGTTGAAACCTCACTTCATACAAGTAATTAGGTACGCTCTGAAGGAGGATTTGAGTAGTTCTCAACTATGAAGGCATTCTTAAGCTTATACCAAAGGGTGGGGATGTAGAACTAGCAGAGAACTGGAGGCCCATATCTCTTCTTAACGTAGATTATAAAATATGTGCAAAATTTTAGCTAATCGTATAAAATTGGTAATGAATAAGGTTATTTCACCTGAGCAGTATTGTGGTGTAAATGGAAGGTCAATTATCGACTGTAATAATATGATAAGGGATGTAGTTGTATTACTTCAAACGAATTAATTCAAAACTTGGCTCTTTTAAACCTTGATTGGTCAAAGGCTTTTGACAGGGTGGATCGAAGTTTCTTATGGATAATTATGAAATGCTTTGGATTTTCCAGACTCCTTTATCAAATGGTTAAAGGTGTTTATATAAAAACAGTCATAGCTATTTATGCATCAATGGAGTAATTAGCTCTTCGTTTGAAATAAATAGGTCTGTTAGACAGGGATGTCCCTTGTCCATGCTTTTGTTTGTAATATTTCAAGAACCCTTATACTTAGCTATTAAAGGTAATAAACAGATTATTCCTCCTCCACTACCAAATAAAAAACTGTATCAAGCTTCGAGGGTTTGCAGATGATTCAACAATTTTCATCACCGCTGAGAAATCTCTGCTAGTTGTTTATAAAGAGATAGAAAGGTTTGAAAAGGCTACAGGAGCACAACTAAACATCGATAAAACAAAGATTTTAGGAATTGGAAACTGGGAAATAAACTGTCTTGGTCTACTGACAGGGTAAAAAATGTAAAGAAAACTAATATTTTAGGGATTGAATATAGTGGAAATTATGAAGAAACTTGCAGACAAAATTGGGAAAACAGAATAAAAGAAGATCAGCAGGATATCCATCCATGTCAGAACAGAGAAATATTAACCCTATTATCAAAAGGGTTATTATTATCAATTTTCCTTAATACTCTCAAAAGTATGGTATTTGGCTCACACATTTCCATTGTCTAAACGAGTGGCATTAGACATAAATTCTTGTATTTTTAGATTTCTTTGGCATGGAAAGTACCAGCCTATTAGAAGAACAACACTTTGTTTACCCAAGGAAGAAGGGGGACTAGGGATTACTGATGTTTATCACAAGGCTTTATCTATTTTATGTTGCACTGTTTTAAAAGAGCTAACAAATGATTCATGCCTTGCTGTTTATTATTGTAGTATAAGACTAAGTCATATGATGAATACGATTGATAAAAAAGAGGTATCGTATATTTCTAGTCCATACTACTCTGTAGCGATAGAGGCAATTAGAAAGGTGTTTCGTTGTAAAAATTTCCCTGTGTTGACGAGTAAAGTAGTTTATGATTGTATCCGTCCAAATTGTGAGGCAATAATAGAGAGTAACTACCCGTTGTTCAACTGGAAAAGCATTTGGAAGAATGTAAACAATAGACATATAGGATTACGAGAGAGAGAATTTATGTATAGATACTTGCATGAGACTCTAGCAACTAACCAAAGATTAAGGATGCTAAAGATAAGGACGGATGGTTCTTGTGACAGATGTGGCGAGGAGGAAAATTCAATCCATATATTTTATTCATGTACTTATATTAAAGATATTTTTCTATTGTTTAAAAATATTCTGATCAATGTATGTAGTATTGAGAAAAATAGTTTCTTAAGAATTTTAATGTTAGATTTTAATTGTAAAACAACAAAGTGTAACAATGCTGCATTAGTTTTAATTGTGGATTACTTGTATGTCTTATGGGTGAGCAAGAAAAAGAAATATGATCTTAGACAAATTATAAACTTCTTAAAGAGTAAGTTTAGATATACTAGATGGTTACTTGAACGGTTGTTAAGTGAAAGAATGCTGAACTGTTTTAATAGGAAATATGTCGATTGTGATTTCAATTAACTTATTTGTAGGTTTGTGTTATATTATTATATAAGTTGGCAGGCAGATAACAAAAAATATGGTATCAGAAAGAGACTTCATTTGCGAATGGTTTAAGTTTATGACTTTTGTAATCTAATAAGAATGGAAGTTTGATGATCTGACTAAATACAAATGTATATATCTGAAATATGTTTAAAATCTGATTATATTGTAGTTTATAATAAAAGAAAAAAAAAAAAAAACTAACACCATCGCCATCGGTAGTTCGTTATTTCTTTTCTGCACTGAAAAAAAAAAAAAACCTTGCCAGCGTTTCATTGACCTCTTGGTCCACGGTGTTCAAGTGTATACATACATACATACATATATATATATATATATATATATATATATATATATATATATATTATATATATATATATATATATAATAA
>NC_061108.1:87049187-87051687 GCF_015104395.2 Macrobrachium nipponense
TCTCAGTAGTATAAGAACTCCTGCGATTTCACATATGAGTATAGTAGCAAGATAGACAGTATAAATATGGGTTGAAATAATCAGAGGAAGGCATCAAAAGAAAATAGCATCACTGTGATTACGGAGAGGTTAACACCATATTATACATTCAACTCTATGAGAGTTCCTGATGGAAAATCTCAATATCTCACTCGGAAAGATTTCATACTCATTTGGACAGACGGGTTTGAAAGGAAATTTCATGTAAAATTTATTTACTGTTTCCGCGATATATCATGACGTTTGTCTCTCTTGTCCATTTCGTTAGATGATAATTTTATGAAAATTTACATATAAATAAGACGTTATCATTTAAAAATGCTCCTATAATCTAAAATTAAAATGCTTCTATATTCTTTTCCACAAGGTCCCAAAAGATTTACACTTCACATAAAGAACTGGCATCGTATCTTCAGGGCAGCTGTTCTTTTTTTTTTTTTTTTTTTTGTCACGTGGCTGGGAATTTCCATATGAAAATTATATTCTTTCTGTCCCGATGAAGAGGCAATGACCTAGAAGACATAAAAACATTCTGGACTCAATATATCCCATTTTTCTCTCAGGATTGCAATATGAATTTTCACTACAAGTTTAATTCTGTCCGTATACATATTATATGATTACCAATCGTTGTGAAGCATATACAGCATATTCGTTTTTGAATGTCTACCTGCAAAATAATTTTATAAAAGGAAACTAGGTAACCAGTTGTTACTGCGCTGGCATCATGTATTTTCATATATATATATATATATATATATAATATATATATATATATTATATATATATATATATATATATATATGAAAATACATGATGCCAGCGCAGTAAAAACTGGTTACCTAGTTTCCTTTTATAAAATTATTTTACAGGTAGACATTCAAAAACGAATATACTGTATATGCTCCACAACGATTGGTAATCATATAATATGTATACGGACAGAATTAAACTTGTAGTGAAAATTCATTTACACAGTCAGGAAGCCCAATCATAAAAATGGCATAATTTTGGCTGCAAAGTTGGATGATATCAGCGATGATGTACGCCATCGACTAAGTTGTGAAATTTCCTGAATGTTTGGGAATTTTTCTCTGTTTCACAGCCAAAAGGTTAATGTAAAGGACAGTCATGGAATGACAAATACTTCAGATTAACTGTGCTTACTAGTAGAGGATTTCCTTTCCTCAAAGATCCTGAAAATGTGTTATCTGCTGAAGATGTCTCAATTTTGCATGATAAGGCATCATGTTTCAACGCTCATCAGACACAGGAGCTGCTTCGAAACAGTGGTATCGATTTCTTCTTGTCACATGAATTTCCAGGTAGCTCCCCTAGCCTAAATGTATGTCAAAACATTGGTAGTATCTTAAAGGATCGTGCTGAAGTGCGCACAGTAAACTATGATGGTATACCAAGCCTTGATGACTTGCGAAGAGTGGTGACTGAAGTGCTCAGCGATATGGAGTTTGAGTCTCAGCTTTTTTTTGCGATTTGCTGAAATCATACCCCTAAATAATGCAAGCTGTGGTACAGGCAGATGGAGGTCACACAAAATATTAAATACTCAGAGAGAAACTTAAATAAATACCTGTTCTGAATTACTTTTATTTTTGTACATATCAATTTTAGTTTATGCTGTAGAGGAGGTGGCTCTAATTTTGGAACACCCTGTATATATATATATATATATATATATATATATATATATATATATATATATATATATATATATATATATATATATATATATATATATATATCTATATATATATATATATAGTATATAGTATGTATATATATATATATATATATATATATATATATATATATATATATATATATATATATATATATATATATATATATATATGTATATATGTATATATATATATATATATATATATATATATATATATATATATATATATACTATATATATATATATATATATATATGTACATATATATATATATATATATATATATATATATATATATATATATATATATATATATATATATATATATATATATATATATATATACACATGGTGTTCTGAAATCTGAAGTATTTCTTATTCCATGACTGTCCCATTTACATTAACCGTTTGGCTGTGAAACAGAGAAAAATTCCCAAACATTCAGGAAATTTCACAACTTTGTTGATGGCATACATCATCGCTGATATCATCCAACTTTGCAGCCAAAATTATGCCATTTTTATGATTGGGCTTCCTGACTGTGTAAATGAAGAATTCATCGGATGCAGCAACATGGAAAAAGTCAGCTTCATCCCAATCTTTAAGAAATTTACTGCAAAACCATGCATGGTCTTCTCTCTGTTGCTGAGTGATGTTGGGCTTGCTGATAACATTAAATAGCTTGATACCAGATTTTTTCAACTCACGATATACAGCACTATAAGTTCTCTTCATTCCCTTCTTGTTTCTAGTTCAAGC
>NC_061108.1:87054187-87071687 GCF_015104395.2 Macrobrachium nipponense
ATATATATATATATATATATATATATATAGATAGATAGATATATGTATATAGTCGTTCAGTGGAGAAATTATATACGAATCTTCAGAGGGTGTCCATGGTACTAGTTGTAAAAGGATGAAGTTTATTATGAAACATCTGTGCATCATCAGTCTGCAAAGAGCAATAAGACAAATAAATAACATATAAAGCCATAAAACACAAACAGAACTCACATGAATTAAAATAGTCTTAAAATTAACCAAAAAAAAGAAAAGTACAAAGTAAAAACAGTAAAAAGAGAGAGAACACCCGAAACACTAACCGTCCTTGAGGAGAGAAGATGGAATGACCTGTCGTCAAAAGCAGGTGACGACGTTAACTATGCCAGGTATAGTGTGGTTGAAGAATTATTACCATTTAACGAAGGAACAAGTTTCTTAATATATAAAGACTCGAGGGTAGTTAAGTGATCAGGATGTTTGACATGATCTATTATTGTGAACTGTTCTTTCTGAAGCTCAATTTTGCAATTAAAAGCATGGTTCCTGATATTAGAAAATTCAGGTTGTTTTATTCTTTGTCCTGTTCGGAAACTAAAACCTAAATGACTGCAATATCGAACCCTCAGCAATCTTCGAGTTGATCCGACGTAAGAACCTGGACATCTAGGGCCTGTAAATTTATATATGACGTTGGATCTCATGAAGGGCTGAAGGCGATCTTTGAAATTAAAAAAGGAACCTATGGTACAAGGATTGTTTGATATTAATTTGACCTTGAGACACGGAATATCTTGTTCAATGATTTGTTTTAAACTGGATTTGAATTTCAGATCAGAAATATGAGGAATAGTAGCATAAAATAACCTTTTTGGAACATCAAAATTAGGAGATAAAGGCTGAAAAAACTTCGAAAGTATCTGGTTGACAATTTTCAAAACTACGTCTTGTGGAAAAGAATTGGACTTTAAAAAACTCAGCAAAAATGAAATCTCGTCATGAAAAATTTTCCAAGAAGATGAATACTTTAGGGCCCTATTTACCAATGTGTGGATGGTGTTTAATTTAAAAGAATGTTGACAGGAACTATAAAAATTATTAGTGAGTCCTGTATAGGTCCGTTTTCTGTAGACTGACGTGGCAAATTCTGAATTACTTCTAGTGATTCTCAAATCTAAATAAGGTAGAGTACCTTCTTTTACAACCTCTACTGTAAACTTGGTATTTGGGTGAGCGTTATTAATAAATTCTGAAAATGAGGAACATTGCCAAGGATGTTGGAATAACGCGAAGGTATCATCAACGTATCTACGATAAAAAGATGGTCTAAAATTAGAACTACAACCATTTAAAAACTTCGACTCCAAGTCTGACATAAAAAAGTTAGCAAAGACAGGGCCTAAAGGAGACCCCATGGCGACTCCATCGACCTGCGAATAGAGCCGATTGTTAAAAATGAACATAGAATCTTGCACAGCAAGATCAAGTAATCGGGCTACTTTTAAACAATTACTTGATCTTGCTGTGCAAGATTCTATGTTCATTTTTAACAATCGGCTCTATTCGCAGGTCGATGGAGTCGCCATGGGGTCTCCTTTAGGCCCTATCTTTGCTAACTTTTTTATGTCAGACTTGGAGTCGAAGTTTTTAAATGGTTGTAGTTCTAATTTTAGACCATCTTTTTATCGTAGATACGTTGATGATACCTTTGCATTATTCCAACTTCCTTGGCAATGTTCCTCATTTTTAGAATTTATTAATAACGCTCACCCAAATATCAAGTTTACAGTAGAGGTTGAAAAAGAAGGTACTCTACCTTATTTAGATTTGAGAATCACTAGAAGTAATTCAGAATTTGCCACGTCAGTCTACAGAAAACGGACCTATACAGGACTCACTAATAATTTTTATAGTTCCTGTCAACATTCTTTTAAATTAAACACCATCCACACATTGGTAAATAGGGCCCTAAAGTATTCATCTTCTTGGAAAATTTTTCATGACGAGATTTCATTTTTGCTGAGTTTTTTTAAGTCCAATTCTTTTCCACAAGACGTAGTTTTGAAAATTGTCAACCAGATACTTTCGAAGTTTTTTCAGCCTTTATCTCCTAATTTTGATGTTCCAAAAAGGTTATTTTATGCTACTATTCCTCATATTTCTGATCTGAAATTCATATCTAGTTTAAAACAAATCATTGAACAAGAAATTCCGTGTCTCAAGGTAAAATTAATATCAAACAATCCTTGTACCATAGGTTCCTTTTTTAATTTCAAAGATCGCCTTCAGCCCTCCATGAGATCCAACGTCATATATGAATTCACATGCCCTGGATGTCCAGGTTCTTACGTCGGATCAACTCGAAGGTTGCTGAGGGTTCGATATTGCAGTCATTTAGGTTTTAGTTTCCGAACAGGACAAAGAATAAAACAACCTGAATTTTCTAATATCAGGAACCATGCTTTTAATTGCAAAATTGTGCTTCAGAAAGAACAGTCCACAATAATAGATCATGTCAAACATCCTGATCACTTAACTACCCTCGAGTCTTTATATATTAAGAAACTTGTTCCTTCGTTAAATGGTAATAATTCTTCAACCACACTATACCTGGCATAGTTAACGTCGTCACCTGCTTATGACGACAGGTCATTCCATCTTCTCTCCTCATGGACGGTTAGTGTTTTGGGTGTTCTCTCTCTTTTTACTGTTTTTACTTTGTACTTTTCCTTTTTTTTTTTGGTTAATTTTAAGACTAATTTAATTCATATGAGTTCTGTTTGTGTTTTATGGCTTTATATGTTATTTATTTGTCTTATTGCTCTTTGCAGACTGATGATGCACAGATGTTTCATGTGCGAAACGTTTCATAATAAACTTAATCCTTTTGCAACTAGTATCTATACGTGGAAAAGATTACAGGAGCATTTTCCAACTAATATTAAAAACAAATAGAATGATAACGTCTTGTCTATATGAAATCTATCTTAACATTATCACCTAATGAAATGGACAAGGGAGAGAAATCTCATGTAAATCATCGTTGTCTAAGGATATGTTACGCGAATGACCTCTATGAAATTCCGCCACTCATGGTTTTCCTTAGCTGTGCTTTATCTTCCACAAGTCTTTGCTGATCTCCAATCTTCCGTTTCATAGTTCTAATCCCAATGGGTATCCCAATCTTTTTTTATGGCCACTGGAGCCTACTTGATACTCCCAGGTGTTATGCAAAGAACATTTCCATCTGATCTCTATCTCTCTTCCGCCATTACCTCTTTCCATATGAATCTCAAGTAATTTCCCTGTTGGGATTATTCTTAACTCCATTCTCTTCCACCATTACCTCTTTCCATATGAATTGCAAGTAATTTACCTGTTGGGATTATTCTTAACTCCATCTCTCTTCCACCATTACCTCTTTCCATGAATTGTAAGTTTTAATTTCCCTGTCGGGATTATTCTTAACTCCATCTCTCTCCACCATTACCTCTTCCATAATGAATTGTAAGTAATTTCCTGTTGGGATTATTTCTTAACTCCATCTCTTCTTCCACCATTACCTCTTTCCATATGAATTGTAAGTAATTTCCCTGTTGATTTGATTATTCTTAACTCCATCTCTTCCTTCCACCATTACCTCTTTCCCTTTCCATAATGAATTGTAAGTAATTTCCCTGTTGGGATTATTCTTAACTCCATCTCTCTTCCACCATTACCTCTTTCATATAATAAATGTAAGTAATTTCCCTGTCGGGCATTAGTCTTAACTCCATCTTCTCTCCACCATTACCTCTTTTCCATATGAATTGTAAGTAATTTACCTGTTTGGGATTATTCTTAACTCCATCTCTCTTCCACCATTACCTCCTTCCATATGAATTGTAAGTAATTTACCTGTTGGAATTATTCTTAACTCCATCTCTCTTCCACCATTACCTCTTTCCATATGAATTGTAAGTAATTTACCTGTTGGGATTATTCTTAACTCCATCTCTCTTCTTTCTTCCATCATTACCTCATTCTATTGAATTGTAAGTAATTACCTGTTGGGAAGTATTCTTAACTAACCATCTCTCTTCCAACCATTACCTCCTTCCATATGAATTGTAAGTAATTACCCTCCTTGTTGGGATTATTCTTAACTCCCATCAATCAGCTCCTTCCACCATTACCTCCTTCCATATGAATTGTAAGTAATTTACCTGTTGGGATTATTCTTAACTCCATCTCTCTTCCACCATTACCTCCTTCCATATGAATTGTAAGTAATTTACCTGTTGGGATTATTCTTAACTCCATCTCTCTTCCACCATTACCTCTTTCCATAATAAATTGTAAGTAATTTCCCTGTCGGGATTATTCTTAACTCCATCTCTCTTCCACCATTACCTCTTTCCATAATGAATTGTAAGTAATTTCCCTGTTTGGGATTATTCCTTAACTCCATCTCGCTTCCACCATTACCTCTTTCCATATGAATTGTAGTACTTTACCTGTTGGGATTATTCTTTAACTCCATCTCTCTTTCCCCCATTACCTCTTTCCATAATAAATTGTAAGTAATTTCCTTCGGGTTGGGATTAAATTCTTAATCCATCTCTCCTCCCCACCATTACCTCTTTCCATATGAATTGTAAGTAATTTACCTGTTGGGAATTTATTCTTAACTCCATCTCTCTTCCACATTACCTTCCTCCTTTCCCATAATGAAATTGTAAGTTAATTTAACCCTGTGGGTTATTCTTAAAACTCCATCTCTCTTTCCACCCATTACCTCCTTTCCCATATGAATTGTAAGTAATTTACCTGTTTGGGATTATTCTTAACTTCATCTCTCTTCCACCATTACCTCTTTCCATAATGAATTGTAAGTAATTTCCCTTTTGGGATTATTCTTAACTCCATCTCTCTTCCACCATTACCTCCTTCCATATGAATTGTAAGTAATTTACCTGTTGGGATTATTCTTAACTCCATCTCTCTTCCACCATTACCTCTTTCCATAATGAATTGTAAGTAATTTACCTGTTGGGATTATTCTTAACTCCATCTCTCTTCCACCATTACCTCCTTCCATATGAATTGTAAGTAATTTACCTGTTGGGATTATTCTTAACTCCATCTCTCTTCCACCATTACCTCTTTCCATATGAATTGTAAGTAATTTACCTGTTGGGATTATTCTTAACTCCATCTCTCTTCCACCATTACCTCTTTCCATAATAAATTGTAAGTAATTTCCCTGTCGGGATTATTCTTAACTCCATCTCTCTTCCACCATTACCTCTTTCCATATGAATTGTAAGTAATTTACCTGTAGGGATTATTCTTAACTCCATCTCTCTTCCACCATTACCTCTTTCCATAATAAATTGTAAGTAATTTCCCTGTCGGGATTATTCTTAACTTCATCTCTCTTCCACCATTACCTCTTTCCATATGAATTGTAAGTAATTTACCTGTTGGGATTATTCTTAACTCCATCTCTCTTCCACCATTACCTCTTTTCATAATAAATTGTAAGTAATTTCCCTGTCGGGATTATTCTTAACTCCATCTCTCTTCCACCATTACCTCTTTCCATATGAATTGTAAGTAATTTCCCTGTTGGGATTATTCTTAACTCCATCTCTCTTCCACCATTACCTCTTTCCATATGAATTGTAAGTAATTTACCTGTTGGGATTATTCTTAACTCCATCTCTCTTCCACCATTACCTCTTTCCATATGAATTGTAAGTAATTTACCTGTTGGGATTATTCTTAACTCCATCATGCCATTTGATTCCTAAAATTATATTTATAGTGTTATTCTAGAATCAACAAAATTTCTAAACGTGGCTTAATTGTCATCCCGTGATTCCCATCTGCTTACTAATTTCAGATTGAATTAGACTTCTTTGAAATCTTACGCTCATATACAGTTATAGAATGTTAGATTTACCAGTCTTATTGGATTTGTTCCGAGTACAGTTATTTGCCCTGTTCAAACTCTGAGAAGTTGTTCTTTGTAATTATTGTTCTTAAATATCTGAAAGATTTAATCTCATCAACCATTCCTCCATCTAGTGCTATTTCATATTTTTTTCTCCGTACTCCTTCCGCATTATCTCTGCTTTTCATAGAATTATTGAAACTCCCATCGGTCAAGATATGATTTTTGTTTTTACCCCAATCTAAACCTCTCCTATCAGCGACCACTTGTTTTTATTATGCCATTTATGATAAGAAAAAAACAGCAAAAGTTAAATAAAATTTCTTATAGTACTTCACTTATCAATTATGATTAAATTGAAGTAACAAAAACTGAATTGTTCTTACTCAAACGAAATGTAATCGCGCCAGTCTCTAAAATGCGAATATTAATAGTAATAATAGTGTTTCGTGGGATAGTTTTTTTGTAATATATCTACAGTAAAGAAATAACATTTGAAATACTGTTATTCATTTCGGTCATTTTAAATGGCCATAAATACAGAAATATAACAGAAAAACTGTTTCCACTGACAGCGCTTAGGCCAGAATAATATAACTTGAAGATCCTGTAAAAAAAAGAAGCTCAAATTCCGCTATTCTATATATATATATATATATATATATATATATATATATATATATATATATATATATATATGTATGTATATATATATATATATAATATATAAATATATATATATATATATATATATATATATATATATATATATATATATATATATATATATATATATATATATATATATATATATATATATATATATATAGCCTCATTCATACCATATTTTCATTTACTCGTGGAGTAAGCCTACAGACTACTTTGTTGTTCTCGTTTGGGGGATAGAAAAACCTGGAAAGTTCTGAAAAAGTTGTTTCGCGTTGAGTTAAAGATACAGGAATTTTTGGATAGGATATTTATGATTTATTTATTACAATAAACATGTTAAAAATAAATAACTTGTATGTCGAACAATACAGAAAATTATATCTAATAAAATATAACATATTTATTGTAATTTTCGTTGGTGAAACAACACTCTATTTGACCATAGATTTTAGCAAGTACCGATTAAGCTGGAGGTCAGAGCAGTCCTTGTTTGTAAGAAATTATTATTTTTTTTTTTTTTTAATACAAATTCAGGTGTTGCTTTTTAACATGATAGTAATTTACTAATCTCCCTGTTTTATTAATGCTATCATTTATCTTGTCAGTGCCTTGTTGGACGTGTGGTTTACGTGTTCGTCTACCAATTCGGTATTCCCGAGTTCGGATCTCCACTCAGCCAACGGTATGTCAGAGAAATTTGCTTCTGGTGATCAGAAATTAATGTCTCAATATAATGTGGTTCGGATCCCACGATAAGCTGTAGGTCCGGTTGCTAGGTAACTAATTGGTTCGTAGCCACGTAAAAATATCTAATCCTTCAGGTCAGCCCTAGGAGAGCTGCCAATCAGCTCAGCGGTCTGGTTATTAAACTAAGATATACTTAACTTATCTTCTCAGCCGTCCAAACAGCCAAAAAATATATAAAATGAGAGTGACGATTGCATCTGGTATGTGATGAAATGCTGGAGGCCTTGATAAAGGCTCTTTGAAAAGATTCCATTGGCACTAACGTCTAGACTCTAGAGGAAAGGATAAAGAAATAGACGAAAGAAGAAAGAACTCAATCAAGTGAACATTAAATATCACATGTATAAAAGAAACGTTCTTGCAAGCGATGAGTAATTAATTAACTGCACTAAGGGAGAAATTACGGAAAACTTATAGAATGACACACCACCGGTCAAGACATTTCCAGTTCCTACATATGTAAAAGCATAACGGTACAAGAAAATTATATTGTGTTTTGTTGTTGTATTAATGCGCTGTACTGACAGGGAATTAAGAGAATTTGGTCAAGAAATTCCTAATAATTTTTTTTATGATAAACGTTTTTACGAAAGCATCTACAGAAGTTGATATTTTATCGTCTGAAAATGTCACATGCTTGTAGTAAGTACAATCAGTTAATTTAAAAAGGAACGATGATTATTACACGAACGTGCTTTATATTTGATTTGAATTTTTTTATTCGTAAGAACATTATCCTTTCCTTTCAGATAACTATATCTAATCTATTTCTGAAATGGTATAAGTTTGCTTTCTACTATATCATGAAATTGGAGATAACAGTATAATTATTTATTTCCAAATATGTAATTCCTCTTTGCCATTCGTCAAAGCACGTAGATAAGGATTAATCGCCATGAATAGTGTCTACAACATAGTCTCGACAAACGCAAACACCGTATGAATACTCAGAATTCTGTTGCTCCCAATAATGATAAGCGCAAATTCTGTATGAAGACCTTGATTCTGTTATTCCTATTGATGATGAAGGGCTTTGCATGAGCCTTTGATCAACATAACTGGAGATACTGTTAGGGATAGTCAGTTGATCACCAACTGGCATAACTGATTCACATGTAACAAATAATAATCCGCCATGGCTCCAGCTTGTCAGCCGAGAACTGTCATTACTCTCCGTATCAGAAGTGAAGTGGGTCTAACATCAAGTGATTTGTCTTGGCCCAAGTTCCACTCTCATCGGGTTACAGAATTTATTAGAGAATATGTTTGGAGACAAGTGTATACAAATTAATCATTCGAAGATCATTCAACCAATTTCGTTTTAGATCGATAACATAAAATCTCTGAAATAATCTTTCAGTGGTAATACATATTTGACATTAATTTGTGTGTTTTGTCAATCATACAATTAGAGATTTGGGATAGAAAGTTATATATGATAAAAACAAAATTTTACTGGCCTAATACTTCTCGATTTCCTACAAATACAGCATATATTTTCGAATGGATTCATCGATTTCTGACTAAAAAATAGTGACAGATGATTCCTTCCTAGTGAACTTGTACCAAAGCAAGGAAAGGAACTCAAGATATGTTACATGTACGTACATAAGTTGTTTTCAATTGCCGACTCATGTAGCTTGCTCCAAAAACATATCCTCGCCATTAGAGAATAAATGTTTTGTTTGACCACTTTTTTTTCGTATGCTGAAATGTATAGTCTCCCGCCATATTCCCAAGAAATGTGAATTTTCAATAACCAAAACACCTTGCATATATATTTACATATATATATATATATATATATATATATTATATATATATATATATATATATATATATATATATATATATATATATATATATATAATGTGTGTGTATGTATGTATGTATCTATGTACATACATGTTTGCATTTCCCCCTGCGAAGTGTGTTGCCAGAATAGTAGAATTTTCTGGTTTCTCATAATTCTTCTCTTTTTTACTTCAAATCTTCTGTTGAAACCCCATATGGACAGAGTCCATAGATGTAAAATGTAAGAGGGTTCCAGATGGAAACTGGCCTGTATGTAGAGACAATTTACAGGAGAAAATGATGAGCAAATAAACAGGAGGAAGTAGTAAATACAACAAACACTTCAGAATTCAGGATTCAACAGAAGGCATGGAAGAATTTGCCCCTTGTTTAAATTGGGAGATTGGAAGATTCCACCGCTGAACTAGATAAATTATTCGTCATGTTAGTTATAGCCAACTAGCAAACTTAGTAGTATTAAGCCTGATACCAGAAGAGTGCAGAAGAAGTTTATTGTTGTTTTGCGTTTTTGTGCAGCAAACATTATTAACTTAATCTCAGTGCCACAAGTGAACACAAAGAGTTGGCAAAATAAACTTGACTGATGACATAACTTAATCCAAGATTTTGAGATGAAAATCAGCACCGGAAGACCACACTTCCAAGTAAGGAAGAATAAAATAGGTGAAATACCTCGATATAATAACTTCATCAAGAAACATTTGTAAACATTTCCACAAGATACCAACTTTTTGAGAAACAGGGAAAGCAATATTATGTGTATACTTCTCAGAAGTGAAGTTCTATCCAAAAGTTACACTAAAATCTTAAATGAATTATTGATATTTACACAGTATCATTTAAATGTAAGTTGGGATGCACAGGCAAAATTGTTCTAGATCGACCAACTAACATACTTGGAGTTTCAGAACGGTTGAGTGTCATGCCCCAAAGTATACTCACTAATGAATTCCTGCCAGATCTCTATTCAATGATTCTGCAACCACTGACCTAAGGCCCGAAGATTTAACAACAGCTACAAGAGTAGCATCATCGGAGTATGCAATCAGTTTGTTCTCCAAACCTTGCCACATGTCAATTATATCTTGAGGGAGACCTGAAATGACAATATTACATCCATTTTGTGGCTATTAACACAAACCCTTTGGGTCTATGTTAATTCCTAATTCCCAGTTATCTTAACTTCTGAGAAGTTCTTCATGATTCACACGGCCAAACTCCATGAAAATGTAAACCAGCCGCTCATGACTCTGCACTATCATCAGGAGCACTTTGCAAGGTGGTAGATATTACAAGTACCAAGACCTTTTTGAAACCCAAATTGTAATAATGGTAGCAGATTATTACCTTCAGCAAACCTTCAAAGATGCTTTGAGACCAACTTCACCAAACTTCAGATAAGACAGGGATAATTGAAATCTGCCTATACCCAGAGAGGCATAAGGATGGAATTAGCTCCATAGGTAATACAGCAATGTTTCACCCATCAATATTTAAAAAAAAAAAAAAGGAAAAGAGAAATCTGTATGTGAAGGCTGTTGAACACAACTTGGGCTCTGGAGAGCATAGTTGAGGTAACACAAAGGACTTACCACATTGTTTTCTAAAAGGTCTTCCTTCTGTTTAAGGCAATACACTGCAGCTTCGTCAGCTCCTACAAGGGAAGGCTTGTTTGAATCAACTCTGAAGAGTGATGACTCAAGGGCAAACCACCGCTAATGGTCATCACCTCTGAGAGCAACAGGTCCTGTACTCCCATATTATAAGCTCTCTCAGCTTTCCCATAGACAGACTGAGCTTGAATTATAACACAATGTACTATGGCCAAAATAGGGTGATCGACTGTCCCTCCTTAAATGATAAGCTTTTTGTTTTTCATGGCAGGCAAGCTTACATGCAGCGTTAAACCATGGCTTATTTTTGTGACGAAACTTGAAGATTTTAGATTGAAATTTCTCCATAAGAAGGATAGGGTGATCATTGAGACATTTAATAATATTTGGACTTCTATAAATATTGCTCCACCTAGGATGAAAAAGATAACGGTGAATACTATTCTAATTGGCCCAGGGTTTCGAGTATACCCTTCTTGAAAAACCAACCTAAGGAAAAAACCTGATTGATCCATCTCTACATTAATTATAATCAAACGGTGATCAGATGAGCCCAGTGACAATCTACTCTTAATGATACAATCCATTTAACATCTGTAAATAAAAGGTAAAGACTGTTGCCAGATTGGTTCACTCGTTAACTGCCAAAAAGCCGAAATAATAGAAAAGTCTAAAGTAGCAACACTATTATTATCAGTGGTATTAACCGAACTCAGCCATTTAGTATGATGAGCTTTGGAATCAGCAACTGTAGTGCAATAAGCTTCCGATTTAGCTTCCTTAATTACTGCCATTTTGGCAACCCAGCAGCCATAAATAATCATCCAAATCTGGGTCCCTATAAAAAGCTAGCACATGAAGATTTCTTGGTCTTCCAATATACTTCAGCCACCTTTTTTCCATAACATCTACATACACTGGCCCATTAGATATGAAAAAACCCTTTCTAATTTACAAAGTCATTTCAGAGGGGTTTTGAATAACATCACGCTAGAGTGATGCTTGAGTAAAATTGGATTTTTAAACCCTGGAACAAGCAGTTCTGAAACACTCTGCAAGTTAGGCACAAGAGTTTCAGAACAAAGAGGATACCATAATTGACAGCAGCAACAGTCAAGTCCTTGTTATCCTTATATGATCCACGGATATTGCAATATGATGTACATTTCCATGCACAGTTTTCTGGACCGGGATTAACTTAAGTACCGCCAGAAAGAAGCAACAGAATGTTAAACAAGCAAAAAGGAATGCTTACATACTTAATGAAAACAAGAAAAGGGACAGTATATGATGGAAAATCAGTATTGAAAAAGGGTTGAATAGCGTCCCAGCAACACTAGTACCCATTTGTATTTGTTTGGATTTGTTTGTTGTAGGCTGGTTGTTAACCACGGACCTAACAATCGCAAATCGAGAGTTGTAACAATCAGTTGAGTCCTGCAATATACCTGAAGCTGATAGAAATTATAATTCTTCCCAAGAGAAGAAGCACATTCGATAAAAACGTCTAGCTAGATGCATGAACCGATTTTCTTCGACCAAGAAAATGAATTTAAGAAATAATACAAAGGTTACTGTAATATTGTTTTATGTGAATTATTATTTATCACTAAGGGTTTCTCACATTTGAATGTAAATCACATTGAAATTAATCATAAAAAAATTTTCGCTTATTTAAAAAAAATATGCAATCTTTAATATAAAAAGCAAGAGAAATGAAATCACAGATTAATGACAAACCATTCAATAACAAGAATTAAATCAGTTAATACAAATAGATAATTATGATAAATGTGCTATTCATAGTATGCATTTGTGTTCAATTATTCCACTTGAGGGCAAACCTTTCTTTATCAAAAAGAAGTATTTTCTTTTGATGCACGCATTGTCTTCTCATACCCATCAGGATATTTCTAAAGAGAGGGCCAGGTCTTCTCTCTTGGTGCTATAACTGTCTTTAGACATAACTACCAGGAGGCTTTTCATTATGGTGATGAAATCCAACTCATCATGAGTTTGTAATGTGCATCTATTTATATGGTAATTTAATTTACTAGAAATTATAGCTTATTAGAGAAGGACATAGGAAAGCTCTGGTATACCAAGATTGCACAGTTCCAAAGATGAATGTTGTATAAAATAGTAAACTGGATGAATATCAAATATTACATATAACCTAATGGCAATGGTGGATTATATCAATACAGAATAATGCTCATATCATAAATTGCGCAAAAATAATAATAATATAAAATTGACGGATGGCATTATTATAGGAAAAATATATAATAGAAAGCCGTAATTCCCCCTTATTGTACCCTCTTTCCGCGTATGAAGAGGGATGAAAGAAAACTCCCGTTATGTGAAGAGTGGCCGAACTTTATGGAAGTTTTTAAAAGCCTCGAGTAATCTCGGATTTCAGAGGAGTCTAGTAGCATTAATTTCTCCTGGCAAAGATGGCGCACTTAATTAAACTGTCATTGGCATCAACAGTTGAAATCAATATGCATTTATGCCGGTCTGTGCCGTTATGTGAGAATATTATTGTGCAGATTAAAAGAAAATATATGCAGAAATTTAAGCGTGGTATTACGTCTTTGCATATGCGTGTGTAATATGTATATATACATATATATATGATATATCTATATCTATATATATATATATTAATTTAATATATATAATATATATATTATATATTATAATAATATACGTATGTATGGTATATATATATATATATATATATATATATATAGTATATATATATATATATATATATATATATATATATATATACATATGTATGATATATATATTATATACTATAATATAATAATATATATACATAATATATACATACATAGATATATACATATATATATATATATATAATATATATATATATCTATATATATATATATATATATATCATTAATATATATATATATATATATATATAAATATATATATATATATATATATATAAATATCTATATTTATATAATTATATACTATATATTATATATTATATATATAATATATATATATATATATAAATATATATATAATATATATATATAAATATATATATATATCTTACGAGGTCAAAATGACAATCATTTAATTTTGTTGGAGACAAAACTCCTAACTTGGTAACGTGAGTTGAGTTCTACCCTTGAAGTTAGCTCTAAATCGTGTGGCAAACTAAAAGACATTATGAACTAGTATATACCAGTAGCCAATGCAGTGTGCGGCAGGAGTGCACTTTTACAGGTGGCCGAGCCATCTTAAAGGCACTGGTAGAGATATATATATTTAATATTGGGGTTGATAACCTTAGCTCTTGCCGGTTAGAGACAGATGCAGAACGCTGGATTCCTGGGAGACGCTGAGATAAAAAAACAATAGAAAACACAGTGTGTGCACAATTGAGTTCGTTGACGCATTCCAAAGACATGAGTTAATCATGGGAAAAGTTATCGAGTTTCATGTGTGTAGCATGCGTACGTTAGTACGTCTGTGAATCACAGAAAATGACATATAATCTCTTGTATGAGAATCAATGGTTTACTCCCTGATATTGTTTTATAGAGTGTGGAACACGCCACAGAAGAGGCGTCAGAAGTCTGCTGTAAGATGAACATTGACGTCGCTACTTAATAATGAATTCTCTTGACTTAATTATGACAAGTATTGTTAAGGACTCAAATAGTAGTCAGACATAGGGGGGAAAAGACAAACTTATGTACAAGATGTTCTATTGAAAGAGTGATAGTGTTTAGATGGGTTTTCCTGGGGATTTCATTTATTACATATTTTTTTATTTTTTTTTTTTTTCCAATTTAAAATAAATTTTTTATTTTTTTTTGTTTTTTAGAATTGGGATTTAATAAAAGGTTAAAAATTTTGAATTTATTTTCCAGCTTTAACTTTATGGCACCCTAACTTTTTTGGAAAGTAATTTACTTACCTTTTGGTTTTCTTTTTTTCTCCCAACTAAACGGGGTTGGCCCTTTTGACCTCTTAAAAATTGATATTATTAAATTAAAATTATTTTTTTTTTTTTTATTTTTTTTTTTAAAACCAATTAAAAAAAGACATTGTTCCATTTTGGAGCCCGTAATATTATTATTACTTTTAAATAATACAAAAATATATATAATAATTATATTTTTCTTATATTTTTATGTTAGCCAATTGGGAAAATAAAGGTTATAATTTTGTAGATCGAGTTTGAATTAGCCTAGAGTTTGATATTTGATTTTCAGCTAACTTTAGGGGTGGCACTCAACATGAAATGTAGGTCACGTTACCAAGTTAGGAGTTTTCTCTCCAACAAAATTAAACGAGTGTCATTTTGACCTCGTAATATATATATATAATATATATATATATATATATAGTATATATATATATATATATATATATATATACTCGTATTAGACTATGGTGGTGTGTGTGTGAGCAGCCCACATAGATGCACATGGATATACATGCACGCACACACGTATATACGTTTAAATATACACACACACATATGATATATATATATATATATATACATATATATATATATATATATATATATATATAGTACAGAGAGAGAGAGAGAGAAGAAGAAAGAGAGAGATGAGAGAGAGAGAGAGAGAGAGAGAGAGAGAGAGAGAGAGAGAGAGAGAGAGAGAGAGAGAGATAAATTCACGGAAACAGAGAAAAATTGATGCTAGAAGATTTGGCAATTTTCGAAGATGAAAAGTTAGAGCATGGTAATCGGATTAATTAAGTTTTTTTTCCAAATAGGTAAATAAATGTACATCGGTAATTCGAACCGGAAAATTCAATACAATCACGGTTACTACAACGAGCAGAAGTACTCTGGTCATGGCCGCCAGTTTTTTTTTTAACAACATTAGTTTGGCAACATCGGAAAAGAGTGATATCCCAAATTGAAACGGTTTAAAAATTTGTTTAGTTCGATTCACTTGTGCGAAGAAGAATGAAACCTTATTAGGTTCTGTTTTTAATGAGACGTTAAAGATATCGTTGCCTTACATGAGACAGCACTTAATATTAATTGGCAGGAAGGATATTATACAGTGTAGGTTGTCCTTCAAATTGTTTACGTGCTCTGGTAAAAATCGGAAATATGATGAGTCCTTTTTCCGTAGAAACATTTACGGCTTACTTTTGCCAAAAAGTGTCTGGTGTAAGGAGGGAAGACATAAAACAATGATCTTTATTAAGTCATTGTTATCAAATACAGAATATCTCTAAGAAAGAGAGAGAAGTATTATGATATGTGAATTTGATGTAACGGCAAGTCTTCAATTTTTATGAGAGCTCCTATAACGAGGATTTTAGAGAGCAATAAACTTGCAATGCCATGTAAGTTAATAGGAGAATACGTGAAACAAGACCAAAGAAGTGTAGTATTTGTTAAAATTACTTTAATAAGAAAAGGAAAAGAAAGCCCACATTAACAGTTTTTGACAGGAAATTGAAAATGGTAACCATTTTGAAATATGCAAATTAGGCATTTTCAAAAAGCGCGGCTTGTCGAATATTAAAAAGAAGCAAACAACATAGAAACAAATGATAAAACGTTAGATTTTACCAACAAAATAGTGAAACTCTACCTCAAAGTTGAACAATCGGTAAATTGTGCAAAAAAAACTTCTAAGGGGTAGGGTTATAAAATGTAAATTTAGAAATATTTCTGGGTAAATGTAGTTATATTTTCAACATTTTGGTACCAAGAAAGTGAATTATTAAGGGGGGGAAAGTGTGAGGTGATCAGCTAAATCAAAATTTAGCCTTCGTATCCGAAGTCAGACTATATTAATCTGTTATGAGGAAAAGGCTAACATTGTGGGTCCTAGGTATTCATAACTATTTGTTATTTACTACTTAACCCAAAACGCTGCCTCTTATCAACTTTTGGCTTGTACTATACAGTATGCTTTGTGTGTGTGTGCGCGCGCGCTCGTATGTGTGTGATTGAAATAATTCATGGGAAAATCACTTCCCACAAACGAGATATTGAATATGATGTTACGATGTGTATTCGGGTCAAGATTATGACTGAGTTCCATAAATCCTTTATGAAGCCATCTACGTGCGTTAGAGTAACCTAGTTATGTAATAAGATTATGTTCATACCCATGCTTGTACACAATTATTTTTAACTACGTGTTTCATGTAGAGTATAATTGCGAGTTGAATTGCTATTAAAATCATAATTAATGATTACTAGGCACGAAGTCACATATATGAAAAACATAAGGCTAGTGTTTTTCATCCCATCCACCAATAGAGTTTCTTCTTCTGTGTTTAGCCATTTATCTTATATATGTATATCTGAAACGTATGACCTACGAGAGAGAGAGAGAGAGAGAGAGAGAGAGGTTGGGGGGGAGGGGGGGGGGGCGGCGGGCGGGAATTGATGTGGGCCTTACAGTGTAGCCTATGTAGATGTCATTTATACATGTCACCAAGTGCAGAGACTTATATAATATTATCATTATTATCTTATGATATTTCGTAAAAATAAGACATAAAACGTTGGATAACATAGCACCCTTTTCAGGGAGATATTCTATATCTCTTTGGGAGCAATTATATGTAAGGCTACAACTATGACTCATGGCATTACTACAGCCAAAAAGGAAATTTTGTTTCATGTGTCATTAGCGCATGTTTTAGAATTATATGTTATCTGAAAGCTAATAAATTTGCTCAT
>NC_061108.1:87076687-87079187 GCF_015104395.2 Macrobrachium nipponense
CACAGATCAAGACTCTGAGAGAGCTAATCTTATGGCCTAGACCTCTACATCAACCCCATGTTCAAAGATACCATTAGTCAGTTCACTCCCTTTGCCTTCATTGGTGGAAATTATCCAGCATATCATGCGAGAGATTCGTCTTGCAAGGAAAAGTCTGGATATCTGTATGCATCTTGCACAAATGTTTGAAGGACAGGGGACCATTTTCTGTGATTGATGTCATAGAAGGGACACCGCTCCAATTGGATCCTCTCCTAAACTGATATCAGAATTCCTCGTCTTTCTTTGGCAAGACAAGTCCTTTTCAGTATTTGTAGTGAAATGTTACCATTCGGCCTTGGTGCAAGTGTTTAGATGGTAGTGATAGTTTGGTGGGGTTGTCCATGCTCATGAGAAATTCTAAACAGGCTTGCCCTCTGAAAGAACTTTGCCTTACAGAGTGGAAAGCTTTCCAAGAACTATGAAGTCTGAAAAAGTCATTGTCATTGGATAGAAATTTACCTCTTAAGACTGCTTTCCTTTTGCCTTTGGCCTCAGGAAATACTAGGAGAATTGCATAGCCTTTCATGTCTTGCCCAACACTTGGGAAAGGTTGGTCCAAACTTTCATTTTCATTCGTTCATGAGTTTTTAGAAAAAACTGACCATAGATCTGAGAATTTTTTGGGTCCTTCCCTCTGGGATTTTGTTGGTGGTGATCTGAACAAGAGGATTTTGTGTCATGGCTGAGCCATTAAGTACTATTTGAAAAGAACCAATATCTTTAAACCTGAATGCAGGAGAATTTTCATTAGTATTGGAAGACAGATTACAAGATAATGAGGGTGGTTGTCTGGAATAGACATACCACCTTTACCTCGTTCTATCTCAAGGAAATAGCATACCAGTCCTTGGGCACATTATGTAATCGCCTGAGGCCCTTTTGTATAGAGACATATCTAGTCTGAATGTGAACAGCTAGTTTTGTTTTTAAGTGCGACTGCGGCTTGTCTGTATGATTCGCTTCCTTCCCTTTACCTCTCGGAGCACAAATTCGGTTGAAGTACACACTGGTAGTTTAGAGAGTGTTTCATTCAGGCACCTCCATTTGCAAAGGGGAAGGTGACACTAGAGCCCTCCCTATGCTTTTTATTAGCCTGATAGGATTTTGTTCTTTTGGGACCCATTAAATAGTACTAGTCTGGTTATGCTGTCTACCATATAGTCACTCCCCATTGGAAGTGACATTTATTCATTGTAAACACTTCTCCCCAGTTATATAGGTAGTAGTCTAGAGCTCTACTTTTCTGGTCTCCTCGCCAGAATCATAAGGGTTTCTTGGAACAATTTTCCTTGTTGGCCTACCATTTATCCAAGAACATATCCTCTAGGTAGAATGTTAAAGGGACAACTCCCACCTAAAGGTAAGTCTGTTTGTAAAAAGCAATAGTGTGTATCCCCATAGGAACGAAATCAAAGTTTCAAAGTAATTCCTATTTTCCTAGGTATACAAACTACAACCTTTTAATTTTTATCATGTTTTTACCACCTTGCTAAGTCACTAAGGCGAAATGTAAAGTGGACTGGCATATAGCGTAAGAAATGGAGTTCCACTAGTCACTCACCAGTACCACATCCATATGGCTCTCATTGTAACTGTGTTCATCAAATCTTTTACTTCTGTGAGAGAATGACACTCACTTTAAAGGCTTTGATATCTACAATTAGGAAAAATACATATTACATGAATTTGGTCATACTGAAATTAGCACTACTTTCTTGCTTCTACATAAGCACATACTTGCCAGGCTATCTCAAACTTTGTTCTATCCCGTCGTCTCAGCAGAAAGATTATCAGAAAGCTACATGTTCGAATACTTTTAAAGAAAATTTGTTTTTATATAGCTATTGTTGTGGGGGAGAAGCATACGAACGAAACTTCTATTTACTATATCATAAAAATGTGTTAATGCGTTCCTGCTTTAATTTTAAAGATAACCGCTATTTATTTCTTCATTGCCGTTGCAAGTGCTTTATCGAATTTCTTCAGGACGAGTATAGTTTAATAATTTCTCTGTTTTTTCCAGAGGGGTTTCGTCATTAGCTTTACAGCTGCCATTATGAACTTCCAAATTAAAAGGACTTTTTGCAAACAAATATTTTCCGTTGCTTTAACATACCAAATTTCTTTTATTTTAGTGAAAGGTTTTGCGAATTTCCTGAAAAGTTTTGCGAATTTCCTTTCCCACAAACTGGGAATTTACAGTTCCCTATTACTAGCTAGGATGAATATCAGTACAACTAGGCTTGGGCTTGCGTTAACCACCACTTTCAAGAAGTGAAAGTTAAGTGGAAATACCTCATACCTCGCGTCCTGGCGGAAAGGGACAGGCAGTCGGAATAATTTAATGAATTTGTAATGAGGAAAAGGAGGCCTAAGTGTCACATACCCAGCAAAAAGACATAGATTATTTTCTAGGTTAAAACTTCTATTTCTACCGCTTATATTAGGATAAACTCAC
>NC_061108.1:87084187-87104187 GCF_015104395.2 Macrobrachium nipponense
ACACCAATTTTCAATTGAAAAATAAAGCGCGTTTGTTATTCAAATGCATCGGTTATCTGGCTAGACCTAAACGAATGCGGTGAAAAGAATAAAAACAGAACGCCGGGAAGGGACAAAATCCCTCCAAAATGTAACTGTCATAAAATTCCAGAACGCCAGAGTGAAAAAGGAAAAAGATATCGCAGCTCGGAAAATACGGTATTTATTTAAGAACTGTTCGGACTGCAAAACATTTTATTTGTTGCCTTGCCTTAGCATGATTCGTTGTTGTATTTTGTAACAACACCGCAAAATGAAAAGAATGGATCTCAACCAGTTGACTTTTTGCCCGTCGTTATTCCTTTAAAACTGTAATATGTTGGAATTAGTGGTTTCATCTATCTTATTATATCTATATATATATATATATATATATATATATATATATATATATATATATATATATAATATATATATATTACATACACATATATATGTATATGCATTTATGGTATGTGAGTATGTGTGTGAAGGACATTTTTCATATCAACAGACATTAACCCACAAATATCGTTTATATCTAATTCATAATAACTAATAACTCGTGTATAACCTACATCCAAGGGTAATCATATTTGATAAGTGCCTCTTCACCAATGGGATTCAAACAAGTGCCTGGTTTGGAAAGAACTACCTACGGTGAGTTTTAACCACTGAATCACCAAAGAGAGGTATAAGGTGATCTGTTTTGGATGTGCCACTCAAATTCAGTTTCTGCTGTACCTGCGCCTGTCGAATGCCTGTCGAATTCAGTTTTTGCTGTACTGATGCCTTCGAATGCAGCTTTTGCTGTACATGTGAATGTCGAAATACGTTTTTGCTGTGCATGCAACTGTCTGATTCACGTTTTTGCTTTATGTGAATGTTAAATTACGTTTTTACTGTATACTTGCCTTTCGAATTCAGTTTTTGCTGTACTGATGCCTTCGAATGCAGCTTTTGCTGTACATGTGAATGTCGAAATACGTTTTTGCTGTGCATGCAACTGTCTGATTCACGTTTGCGCTTTATGTGAATGTTAAATTACGTTTTTACTGTATACTTGCCTTTCGAATTCAGTTTTTGCTGTACATGTTTACTCGAACTCAGTTTTTGCTGCTCATGTGACTCGATTTCAGACCTTGCTGTACATTTGCTTGTCGAATTCAGGTTTTGCTGTGTTTGTGACTGCTAATTTAATGTTTTGCTTTACATTTCCCTGCTAAATTAATTTTTTTTGCTGTGCATGTGCCTGTCGAATGTAGTTTTTGTTGTACATATGTCTGTCGAATTAAGTTTTGACTGTTCATTTGACTTTCGATTTCAGCATTTTCTGTGCAGTTGCCTGTCAAATTCAGGCTTTTCTATACATTTGCAGTCGAATTCAGGTTTTGCTCTGATTGTGACTGTCAAATTCAGGTTTTCCTCTCCTTGTGACAGTCAAATTCAAGTTTTTCTGTACATTTGCTTGTCTCTGCTTGTGATCGTCAAATTCAGGTATTGTTGCAACTTTGTATGTCGAATTCAGGTTTTGCTCTGCTTGTGAATGCCAAATTCAGGTTTGCTTGTTCCTGCCCAATTAAGTTTTTACTGTACATTTGCCTGTCGAATTCGGTTTCTACTGTACATCATGCCAGTCGAATTAAGTTTTTGTACTTAGAATCGATATCAAACCACACTCAGCATGAATGCTGTTTCCTAGGTTTGCAACACGTGGCTAATTATGAATTTTTCGCTCACATACTACCTGACATCGTTTATATTTACAAATATTAAGCCACAACTATTTTCCAATATCTGATTCACCATCCTTGGGGAACAACTTGTGCCCAAGAAGATTTATAGAGACAATGATGTGTAGTGAATTTTTACCAATAAGCCATCAATAGAGGTATAAGCTGATATACAATCTTCTGTACATGTGCCAGTCGAATGAACGTTTTGCTTTACATGTGGAGGTTGAATTTAGTTTTTATGCACATGGGCCTGATGAATTCAGTTTTTGCTCTATATGCGCCTATCAAATTCAGTTTTTGTTGTACATGTGCCTGTCGAATTTAGTTTTTGCTGTATATATGGATGAAAGCAAAGTGAGTGTGTTGAATATGGCCCACGTAAATCTCAGTGAGTTACTTTTAGCTATTAAAAGGCCATGAAGCATCGTAAATACATGCATAACCATGCGATAATCCATACTATAAAGATTGTTATATTTTATGTTACAAATTGAATATACCGGTAGATAATAGGTCTAAATAAGCAAAAAGCAATCGTTTCGAGAGTGAGCATTCTGTCCACTCATTTATAATGATCAAAGTGCCCTGCACTATTAGGAGACTGAGGGGAGAAACTGCGGGTGCAATAGCCGGAGTGCCATAAATTTGTTCTTTCTTTTGTAACATGTATAGTAATATTGCATCTATTATAAACAGTCTATTTCTTCTGAAAATTTTGTTAATAATAAGATTTCTCTTTGAATTTTAACGGCCGACCGTGTAATACTGTACCAATTCAGCCACGTGAAGCATTAATGGAGAGGAACTAGATAAAACACTGAACATATTTTAAACCATTCAGATAGTGGTCTTATCCACTTCGTTGTTCGCCAGTAGCAAGAGGATGCGTTTAAATCGTTTTCTCTAATGGATATAAGGTAATAATGTACACAATATCATATACTGGCCACTATGCCTGATCACAGTTCTTAACGTTAACATCCAAGTTGGAGAAAAAAGTATTAAATATCATAGTCACTAATATCCATATCTCGAGAGACTGGCAGTTGTAAATTAACTGTGATCACAATCTGTCTTAAGCATAGATTCATCATACTCATACCATTGCCAGTGAGAACTAGCTGACCTCTGACAGAGAATAAGTAAAGAGTATTCACCTGAATACAAATACTGACATACATCGATGTATGGCATTTTGTGAAATAGATCCAAAATTATGTCTGTCAGCATTGCCAGAATGGAGAATGTTCTGTGGCACTTTTTTTGCAAGCTTTAAATCCCCTGATAGATTAAGCTATAGCGTGGCAGCAATTAAAACTTTTTCCATGTACTAACTTTTGGCTTGACTTGAATTGGCATTGTCTAAAATAAAGTAATTTTATGGGTTATGTAATTACTTAAAATGGTTTTGCATGTAAGTTTTGTATTCAACCATTTTGTACCGCCGAGAATTGAATGAGACTTTTTTTTTTTTTTTTTTTTTACTTGCAGAAAAACTCAACATATATTTACTTATTTTAGGGATATGAAATATAAACCACAATTAATAAGAAATTTACAAACAGTTTTCGTATTTGCAAGATCATATTCTTTGGTAATGGATATGTGCCTCTAATTAATTGTGACAATTCGGAGCATGAATCGCATGCGCTAAGCTGGGAACTAGAAGCAAATATTTACTAACGTCAGACTTCATGCTGTTTAGTAGGAAAATTCTGAGTAATTTAATAGAATTTTAATTGCCTCCGATTTTATTTAGTAATTACAGATATATCACGTATACGTATAGGAAACGTTACTATTTCCAAAATTTCTTTCATAACAAAATACACAATGAAATATAGAAGGTAAGACTTTAACGTTTATAAGAATGCTTAGCGATTTGGACGTTTTATATCTGTTACTAAGAACAACGACCACGTACAACTTAAAATTCAGATAGCTCACAAACCATGTGAATATTACAACAGCAAAGGTAGCTCTTTCAACATTTCAACTTACGTAAGGACCTTTCCACGCAATGACTTCTCCATATGCATTGCCAACCTCAACTGAGTTTATTGTAATTTTTGTGTACAGCATTATTAGCTATGACATAGCTGGTCCTGTTTGATAAAAGTCCTGTCTATTGATGATTATTCAACAGTTTTTTTATATTTAACGATTTAGCTTTACCAGAGCTGAGGTATATTTATTCATTAATTATTTACTACGATGTCTTGCAATGTTACACTGCCCTTTTGACTTACCATCTGAAACATGTGTGAATGGGGTGTTCGATCAGGAACTCCAGTTGAATAATTAAAAAAATTATCTTTTTTTTTTTTTTTACTGCAAATAACATATTTTCTTTCCTTCGTTGTTATGCTCCAGCCTATCCTTTTTTTTTTTTTTTTAACTAAAGACAGTGATAGAAATAAGGCATTGCTTACATACTTTCAAGATTGCCTTGGACTAAAAAATGAATACTCTTAAAAAATTCACCTCTATGAATCAACTTCATCTTCATTTACATTCTCACCTAAATCTCTTTGATCTGTCACTTTTCATTTGGGCAATTTATGTAACCAGTTGTATGGTAACGGACTTCAGCTGCTACATGATATTTGATTGCAACTGGTAGAATCTTTTAGTCTCCAAAGTGACACAATTGCTTAACCTTTTATTAGTTTTTTTTTTTTTTTTAGATCTGCTACTTTGTAATGTTTTTTTAATATTTTTTTTAATAGTAGTCTTTGAAGGAAACTGACTTTTTGACATAAAATATAATTGATATAATCGATTGAAGTGGCTCTTGACTCTTGGGAAAGTTATTATAATCACCTAATAATGATTTTACAAAGCATACATTAGTTACTTCCTCATCTTCATCTTCGATGCATTTTTCCGCACTCCTGATCAAAGTTTCTCGTTATATTTTCTCTCTACAGAGGCTTTTGCATTTTATGTAATCAATAACAGTTAGTTTTTAGTTTTCTGTAAAAGAAAACTATTGTGTTGGGTATTGTCTGTCCGTCCGCAGTTTTTCTGTCCACCCTCAGATCCTAAATGCTACTGAGGCTAGAGGGTTGCACATTGGCATAATGATCATTCACCCTCCAATCATCAAATATAAAATTGCAGCCCTCTAGCATTAGTAGTTTTTATTCTGTTTAAAGGTACAGCTACTTATGATCGTGCGGCTGGCACCGTTATAGGGGCCAATATCACAGGTCACTGCCGGTATGTGGCTAAAAATTTCATGGGCCGTGGCTGAGAGTTCCTTCCAACATTAGACGCTGTACAGAAAACTCGATTGCGCTGAAAAAACTTTGTTACTTGTTTATTTTCATAAACGCTTATGAAATCTCTAAAACTGGGTCATAGTTCCCGAACTACACACGCAAGTGCAGAGACAGCTGCATTGTAGAATTTTATGGGGACAATTGTACACATGGATGATCCTTCTGTGATACACTGTGAATAATACAGTTAACATTGATACTGCGCAACCTATGTGATCCAGCTGTGTTTTCCATACTGTATGTTGCTCTATTCTCATACCCCACCACCGTGGCGTCATCTGAAACATTAAATAACAATAATAAAACAATGCACCGGCAATGTCAGCGAACTATAGGGAACTTACCATTACTTGAATTTGACCCCTCTCAATAACCAGGATTCCAAAGACATACCGATTATATGCAGTAATACTGTTAAAAAACGATGTTATGGGAGCATTGTAGTTTCAAATCAACACTAGACTTGCCTTCTAATGTTCGAGTGTAGTGATAAACATGTCTGGAAAAAATGAGTGAAAATCCCCTCCAATACTGTGATGTAGTAAAAATACATTGTGGGTCAATTTATCTAAATACACAGAGTTCCTGCTCGTTAAAACATGAACGACCTGGGGACTTATTCGTGTTTTGTAATTTGACACGTAATGTATTTTTATCGTCTCCGTGTTTAAAACGTTTCCTCAAATTATTCAAGACATGGCTATTGTTAAAGGTACATATCGTATTGATTTGCCAATGATAGCAGTACTAGTACATACCCGTGGTGAGGTTTACGATCCTGGAGGCTGTGAGAAATCCAAGTCATGTGATAAGTTCGGGATTGCCAGTGCACTAAATTGTTACCACTTTTAAAATGTTTTCAGGCGGTGTGGTTGAATACAATAGCATGCAGGCTGGAACGGACAGCTGCAAAAACCAGGTTGTTTAGCATAAAGGTTAGCAATACTGCATTGTTCACCGCGTAACACTAAGGGATTATGCAGGTTGACATTTGATATAATTGCTACACTTCTCTAGTACGTATTACATTGTGCCTGTAAGGGCTGTTTACTTAAGGCTAGCCATTGCATTTTATTAAGCCTTTTTTTTTCTTTTTTTTCTTTTTTTTTATTTGTCTGGTAGGAAATGGAATTTTATTTCCATTTAGGCTTTTGGAAGCTCTAAAATTCGAGATTAAAAAACATGTCAAAATTAGAGTTGGTATTTCAAAGAAGAGATGTCCTGCATAAACTTCATTCATTTTTGTAATAAATCCACGAGGAAATGCAGTCTTTTTTATACTTACTACTAACGAGTGTTCAATGTGTAATCATGGATTTAAGTTTATTTTTGTTCATTCATATGGTAATGCCCGTATGAAGGTAGTGCCGTCAGTGCAACTCACGCGGTACTGTAGCCATCACAGCTGCAACCCCTTTCATTCATTTTACTGTACCTCCATTCGTATTTTCTCTCTTCCATCTTGCTGTCCACCCTCTCTTAACAATTGATTCATATTGCAGCTGCGAGGTTTCCCTCCTTTTATACCTTCCAAACCTTCTTACTGTCAGTTTCCCTTTCAGCCTGAATAACATCATAGGTCCCAGTGCTTGGCATTTGGCTTAAATTATACATTCCATTCCATTCATATAGTAAATACTTGATAGTATCCAAACAAGGCTCGAATTATTATCAAGAAAAGGGCATTTGAACTAGAAGTACGGAACAAACAAGCAACGTGTGGTGTCTTATAAGTATTGGTTTTATAATGCAGAGACGCGCCAGACTAACTGTTACTATTCAGTTGAATCCATGGGTAGGCATTGATGCGTCTTTTCAATTCAATAAATGATTGGATACTAAATATATACTATAACTTTTTTTTCTTAAATTTCCTCGGTAGTTTTGCATAGATACTTCTTTCAAACTGCTTGCTATGAAGTTTCAATTTATTAGCATTCCTAGAAGAAATGCTCTAAAGCAGTAGTTAAGAAAACCAGTTTGTCCACTTTCTCTATGATGTGGGGCTAGTGTATTCAGTGAAACGTTATTGGTGTAGTAAGTATTACATTAATGAAGGTTGTTCACAGCCTCTTTCGGCCCCCTAGCTGCAACCAATTCTTACCCTTCTTATTTACCTCAATTCCTATTTCCTATCTTCCATCTTGCTGTCCAATTACTCCAACTCCACCTTTTCACTGCCTTGAAAAAAGGATGGCTGAAATTGCCGCGCGTTTGTCTTCATCGCCTAATTTATATAAATCAATCTGCTCATCAATGGCGAAATGTAAGTTTCAACTTTACCAGGAAAATGGGGATAAAACGCTAAAAGATGTGACTTCAACTTTTCATTTTTGAGTGCTTACAACTTCTTAATAAAAATGACTAATGGCATTCATTTCCCAAGTGATACCGAGCGACCCCTTGGCTCATGAATTTCACTGATTACACATTATAATGGATCATCTTAGTGACTGAAAGAAAAGACAGGCAGGCTATCAGCGCTTATTTACACAATTGTAATAAAAAGGATTTGTATGTCAGTATCGTTAGCAAAATCAATATTCCAATAATTGGAATCCCCATAATAGAAGTGGAACTGCGCTAATTAAGGTGATAATCTCCGTTGAATTCGAAAAAAATTCAAAATAATTCAAAGGCATATGCCAGCTTATGTGATACATGTATGATGTAATCAGAAAAATTTCCCAAATTCTCCGGTATTACCATGTATTACTATCTACTTATATATATATATATATATATATATATATATATTATATTATATATATATATATAATATATATATGTGTGTGTGTGTGTGTGTGTGTGTGGTGTGTGTGTGTGCCCGCGTTTTCATGTATGTCTTTGGACAGAGACATAAGCACACATGCACTCATGCACGGACATGGACAGAAAAATAAATATATATTATATATATATATATATATATATATATATATATATATATATATATATATATATATATATATATATATATATATTATATATATATAATGTGTGTGTGGGCTCAAAAGTGTAGTTTAATATAGTTGGATTTATTTCAGGCCAACCAATTATTCACAGCATCAACTGAAACATTCTGCGTCCCGTATTACGGAATAATATATGTGTTTTTTAGTTCATCGTTTAAGGCATTTTAGAGTGACATTCCATAGATAAGGAATGGCATGAATGATGAATTTTAAGGCATATCACTCAAATAGGTCATCCGAATAAGAGTCTGATCCTGTTTTATTTTCATCGACCAGCTATTGCCGTTTGTTTTTGTAACATTCTGTATATTCCCTTTTACATATTGCAAAGTTTTCCTAATATTATTCGTGGAGATATTTTTTTGGTCTATCATAGTCCTCCAATGCGACTGAGTTGTATTTATAGTGTGGGGTTCCGGGTTTCATCCTGCCTCCTTAGGAGTCCACTTTACTTGATATGTGTTTTACTATTATTATTATTATTATTATTATTATTATTATTATTTTATTATTATTATTATTATTATTGATTATTATTATTATTATTATTATTATTATTATTATTATTATGATATAGCATCCGACAGTGTCTAATAATTAATTTTCAGTTTCAAAAATGTTTACAATTCATTTGACTGTAATGGAAGGTTCAATGTGAAGAAAAGGAAATCAGAATACAACCAATACGTAACGTAAGTCATACAGTAAAATTATTTTCTGTTTAACAATCTGCTCTATTTACAACTGTGCTTCCATGAATGGTTAAAACAAGGGCATGACCTCTTAATTATCTTGAAGTGAATTTTCATATTTTATTTTTTACTGTTCTTCACAGAACCTCCTCGCTGCATAAATGTATTTTGGGTGAAAAATTAAAATTCTTATGAACATGCCAAACCCCGTTTATTTGTACACGAAACACGAATATTTTCCCTGTGTTTTACGTCTGTTTAGCTTAAAAAGAAAGAATTTCATGTTACAAAAAGGCTGTGACTTTATGCATAATAATAATGTTAAATTCATGTAACAAAATATATATACAATAAATGCTATTACATTCGAAAGACAAAAAATATTCCACAGAAACGTACATTGATAAAGTAAACTTTGATGTTCAGCGGTTCAATCTTATCTCTTTGTATTATAGTACATTGAAAGACACGGAGTCCTGGCTGTTTGATAAGCAGCTCCCTAATTGGTCTTAATACAACAGTGCAACTGTCAAAATCAAGCCTGAGATCGTGCTGTAGTAGACTGTTTTCAAACAGAAAGCCTACATGCTTATCTCGTCAAATAGAATATTTAATGTTTGGGCAAATATTGCCTAGAGGTTTCAAACGACTACAAACGTGAGAACCCTCAAATACTACTCTGTTACCCTAGGTTACGGAAACAACCTTGATTGACAGTATGTATGTTCAAGTTTGCTGGGAGATACGTTGCGGTTTTGAATTGAACAAAGGGTGTTAAACCCTTTTTTTATCCACTTTAAACAAATTTAAAATATGAAAAAAACACAGTTTGCATCCACATGAAATGGAAATACGGCATGTTCATGCATCCTGTTACATAAATTGTATCTTCAAAATTTTAAATGCATATGTGATTGTCAGTTTCACATCAGGATGATGATGATAATAATAATAATAATAATAATAATAATAATAATAATAATAATAATAATAATAATAATAATAATACTAATAATAATAATAATAATAATAACGTGGAACCCTTTTACAAGGAATAATTATAAATGGAAAGATGATTCTATTTAACAAATAAATGTCTTTATTGAATTGCTAAGTCATGTCTTATCATAGATAAAGATTATCTTGGAAAGGAATTACTGATTCCAGGTAACTCCGCTATTATTTTGGGAATGAAAAATACCGTGAAAAATTATTGGTGTTGAAATTATTAATAAAATTAATTGCGTCCATAAAGTATTCACATTTTATATATAACACACAGGCGCGCGTGCACACAACATAACTTTTTACAGTATTTTTCAGTTCCCAAAATGATAGCGGATTTTCATGGAATCAATAAATTCTCAGATTTCAAGTAAAGTTTCGCATTTGGCCAATTAATGAAAAGCAAATAATGGCATATTGGGAAGAGAGCTTTAAGACGTTGAAGCAAATACATTTTTGCAGACTTCTCACAGTGAATTCTTTTAAGGACTCTTATTGTAATTCTAAGTTCTAATTTTTGTATAAAAGTGAAAGAATATATATATATATATATATATATATATATATATCATATATATAGATATATATATATATATATATATATATATATTATATGTAAGAGTGCTACGATACAAAAGTGAAAGAATGACTGATTCATTGACTAATGTGTGTAAACTGCTTGAAGGTAAAGAAACGTTTCATGACGAATGGTTAAAGGAACAGATATACTTTTTACAATTAGATTTAAACGACATAGATGACTGTAGGAATAGACCGACAGCCCGGACCATTGAGATACAACGATCGAGATACCGACAGTAACCCCTACTGGTATTTAGGAGTAGACTTGTAAACTGTGAAACTGACCGTCTGCCGAAAATATATGGGTGGCTTACTTAACATCACCACTAATTACTTGTTAGATTTTGGGTCTAGATCCAATATATGAGATACCAGATGAAACTAATATATAATATATCTGCAGACTCTACTGATTCCAGAATGACCAGTGACAAACATTTTGGAGGGTGGGTTCCCCCTGACAGACTCACTGAAAAGGGTGGGTTAATTGGATCTAGATCCAACTTAGGAGATACCGAGTAAAATTTACACTACAATAGCACTGCACATCCTAGAATACTGTAGTGGTAATGACAGACATTTTAGTGGGTAGTTACCCCCTGACAGACGCCCCACAACGAGTGAGGAGAGGGAGACAGGATCTGCATCCAACATTGTAGATATCAAGTAAAACTTGTACTACAATTGCACTTCATATCCTAGAATGCTGTGATGGTAATACCAGCATTTTAGTGGGTGGTTTCCCCTTGTCAGACACCCCACAACGAGTGGGGAGGGGGAGGGGGAGACGGGATCTGCATCCAACATCGGAGATACCAAGTAAAATTTGTACTACAATAACACTGCACATCCTAAAGTACTGCAGTGGTAATGACAGACATTTTAGTGGGTGGTTACCCCTTCACAAACATAACCCACGATAAGAAGTGAGAGATGGGACACCTTGAAATGATTCAAAATCTATCGTAGGCAATATTAACATTATAAATATGGTAATTATCTGAAAATCGTGAGCCTGATAATATGCAAAAGGCAAAAAATTCAAGAAATATTGTGATGTTTCAGGATAAGAATTACTGCCGGAGTTATCTTTAAAAATTCCTATTGAAGTATGGAATATTTCACTTCATTAATTCCATCACATCTATATAAAAAACTATGTATGAGACTTGCTAGGCCTGGTCTACTTTCTATAGTTTCACACACACAAACACACACACACACACACACACTTATATATATATATATATATATATATATATATATATATATATATATATATATATATATATATATATATATATATATATAAGCGAATTCCACAGGAAAATGATAGTCAGGAATCCAAGCGCTTTCGTCTTTACTCAGACATTGTCAAGGAGTTAATGTCTGAGTAAAGACGAAAGCGCTTGGATTTCTGACTATCATTTACCTGTGGAATTCTCTTATTTATGAAGTCAAGTGCATCTACTGTGACTTTTTAAGCATATATATATATATATATTAGTATTATATATATATATATATATATATATATATATATATATATATATATATTATTATATATATGCTTAAAAAGTCACAGTAGATGCACTTGACTTCATAAATAAGAGAATTCCACAGGTAAAATGATAGTCAAGAAATCCAAGCGCTTTTCGTCTTTACTCAGACATTAACTCCTTGACAATGTCTGAGTAAAGACGAAAGCGCTTGGATTCCTGACTATCATTTTCCTGTGGAATTCGCTTTATATATATATATATATACTATATATATATATATATATATATATATATATATATATATATATATATATATATATATATATATAAGTGTGTGTGTGTGTGTGTGTGTGTGTGGTGAAACTATAGAAAGTAGACCAGGCCTAGCAAGTCTCATACATAGTTTTTTATATAGATGTGATGGAATTAATGAAGTGAAATATTCCATACTTCAATAGGAATTTTTAAAGATAACTCCGGCAGTAATTCTTATCCTGGAAACATCACAATATTTTCTTGAATTTTTTGCCTTTTGCATATTATCAGCTCACGATTTTCAGATAATTACCATATTTATAATGTTAATATTGCCTACGATAGATTTTGATTCATTTCAAGGCGTGCATTCTCTCACTTCTTATCGTGGGTTATGTTTGTGAAGGGGTAACCACCCACTAAAATGTCTGTCATTACCACTGCAGTACTTTAGGATGTGGCAGTGTTATTGTAGTACAAATTTACTTGGGTATCTCCGATGTTGGATGCAGATCCCGTCTCCCCCTCCCCCTCCCCACTCGTTGTGGGGTGTCTGACAAGGGGAAACCACCCACTAAAATGCTGGTATTACCATCACAGCATTCTAGGATATGAAGTGCAATTGTAGTACAAGTTTTACTTGATATCTACAATGTTGGATGCAGATCCTGTCTCCCTCTCCTCACTCGTTGTGGGGCGTCTGTCAGGGGGTAACTACCCACTAAAATGTCTGTCATTACCACTACAGTATTCTAGGATGTGCAGTGCTATTGTAGTGTAAATTTTACTCGGTATCTCCTAAGTTGGATCTAGATCCAATTAACCCACCCTTTTCAGTGAGTCTGCCAGGGGGAACCCACCCTCCAAAATGTTTGTCACTGGTCATTCTGGAATCAGTAGTCTGCAGATATATTATATATCTGAGCACACAAGTATGTGTGCTCAGCACACATACTTGTAGCTGTTGTCACTTGTGACCCCCTCCCATTCAGATAAAATACTACTTTGTGTGAAGTAATAACTCAACACCAAAGAATAGTGCTAATATTTTCATATATAATATATATATATATATATATATATATATATATATATATATATATATATACGTAGTTTTTATAACGATTTTACAAATTTTCTTCCAAGAATATAAATGGTACCTGATCCTTGGTCATAGGGTTACAGATCAATTTGAGTGAGGCAGCCGAAAATAACGTGGACTACTAGATAATTGACATGATATTATAGACCAACTTAATTTGAGAGTCAGGAGCTCCAAGTTATATGATCGTCAACTTCGGGAGGGGGAATAGAATGGGTGAAAATGTTTTAATGTTTATAGTTAGCCTATCCTGAACAATTCATTCACATTTCCGTTTCCAGTAATTATTTGTGTTGTGATTGATACATCATCTCCTTGTGAATATCAATCGAATTCCTCCCATATCTGATAAAAATTCCATTTCATCCACACGATCCAACAGCAACTAAAGAACAATTCAGTTATGGTGAGACACATTGGTCTAAGAACCTCGACATGGCTACAGTGCCCTAACTGTAGGCAAGAAAAGAAAATGACCAGAGACGCTATTAAATGAGAAATACTTATCTTACATTTCTTTATTTTAGAGGAATTGAGATTGGCACCATATGACTGGTTTAATTTTTCAAAATTGCTCAGCACACATACTTGTAGCTGTTGTCACTTGTGACCCCCTCCCATTCAGATAAAATACTACTTTGTGTGGAAGTAATAACTCAACACCAAAGAATAGTGCTAAATATTTTTCATATATATATATATATATTATATATATATATATATATATATATATATATATATGATATAGCTATATCTATCTGGATTGTGATATTATATCTTTATATATATATATATATATATATAATATATATATATATATATATATAGATATATATATATATATGAAAATATTAGCACTATTCTTTGGTGTTGAGTTATTACTTCACACAAAGTAGTATTTTATCTGAATGGGAGGGGGTCACAAGTGACAACAGCTACAAGTATGTGTGCTGAGCAATTTTTGAAAAATTAAACCAGTCATATGGTGCCAATCTCAATTCCTCTAAAATAAAGAAATGTAAGATAAGTATTCTCATTTTAATAGCGTCTCTGGTCATTTTCTTTTCTTGCCTACAGTTAGGGCACTGTAGCCATGTCGAGGTTCTTAGACCAATGTGTCTCACCATAACTGAATTGTTCTTTAGTTGCTGTTGGATCGTGTGGATGAAATGGAATTTTTATCAGATATGGGAGTTCGATTGATATTCACAAGGAGATGATGTATCAATCACAACACAAATAATTACTGGAAACGGAAATGTGAATGAATTGTTCAGGATAGGCTAACTATAAACATTAAAACATTTTCACCCATTCTATTCCCCCTCCCGAAGTTGACGATCATATAACTTGGAGCTCCTGACTCTCAAATTAAGTTGGTCTATAATATCATGTCAATTATCTAGTAGTCCACTTATTTTCGGCTGCCTCACTCAAATTGATCTGTAACTCTATGACCAAGGATCAGGTACCATTTATATTCATGGAAGAAAATTTAAACTCGTATAAAAATTATACTTCCGTAGTTTGATGTTTAAAGCCAGCTGAATGTGTTTGTCTCTTAAACATCCCGCCGACACGCACCTAAGGGAGCCTATGTAATGTGTTTCAATACATTCTATCGATGCTGGCTTTGACGACCATTATTCAGCTAATTTTCTCCCTAGTAATATTTTCACTTTAATTGCTCATTATATACAGTAGGCAGGCACTAACATCATATTATATCCTCACGTCTGTTCAATGTATTTACCATTGCTAATATAATTTATATTGCGTCTCCAACACAGTTATAAAAATCGGACAACCGAATGTGCAAATATGTCAGCTGTATGCAAGGCATGAGCGTCAATCACTGAAGTAACGATCTCCTTACCGAGAGTGACTTCGGAAGGTCATATTGAAAGGTTTCGGTCCAGCTCTTGGTATTATATTTTATTACTATTACTTTTTTTCATCTTCATTATTATTGTTATTATTAATATTATTATTCCACCCAATTACTCAGAGAAGAATTACCTTACGAAAACAGACCTAAGCACTCCAACCATTGTGGTCAAGGCCTAAGCATCTGCTCTTGGATTAAGTAGTGTCAAGCATAAATGGTTCCTGTGTAAATACAGGAGTTTCTTTGCATACGGTAGCGAAGTACTAACTAAACAGTAATGTAATACAATCACTAAACACTAACAATCACAATGCACTTATTCAGTAAGCACTCACACTTGCATACATTCACTATACACACACACACACACACTCACTTAACATACACTCACACTCAATAACACGCACTCATACTCAATAACACAAAACACTCGGAATACCCAACACTCACTAGGCACTCACGATACACTTAATGCTCACTGAATACTTAAAACACTAAATTCACTAATTACTCATTATACCCCAAACACTCGGTAAACATTCACTAAACAGTCACTTAATCCTAAACATTAATTAAACACTAAACACTCACTAAACCCTAACCACTCATTAAATACTAAATGCTTACCAAACCCTAAATACTTATTAATACTAAACAGTGAATGAACATCCACTCATTAAAAACTCAATAAACACTTACATACTAAACACTTGCTAAACACTAACATTCACAAGACATTCACTAAACGCTCACTTAACATTCGCAAAACATTCACTAAAACCCTAAACACTCACTGTATACTGACACACGAAATATTCACTAAACACTACCATTCACAAGACATTCACTAAACGCTCACTTTACTTTCACAAAACATTCACTAAAACCCTAAAGACAAAACATTCACTGAATACTTACATAATAAACATTCAATAACATTCACAAAACATTCACTAAACCTTAAACATTCATCAAACACTTAATAATAAACATTCACTAAACGCTTACTCACTAAGCCCTACCAATTCGCTAAACACTTACTCATTAAACATTAACGATAGAAAAAATTCACAATCGCACTAATTTTTCATTTCTCTTGTTTTCTTTGCATTAATGCTAGGTGATTATTTCTTTGGTCTTATATTTATTCATAATCTTCTTGAGAGAATGGAAATGTTCGAAATAACTTGGTGTGTGGAGAGATTGTTTATAAAACAGAGATCCTCTGTGTCCTTCCTCAGGCAGGTGTATTATATCTGACGAATTTTACACCGCCCCCCCAAAAGAAATTCGACTATAGTAACAATATTCATTCATAAAACTGATAATACAAAAATGTATCCATGATTTCACTAGTATGAAAGTCAGTTGAAACCAGAAGAAGGTAGTACAGCTTCGATAAAACAAACCGAGTAGGCTATAGTGCAATTATTATGATCTGTACCCTGACTATAGCGTATATATTACACATGTATTACCATCTATTTAATAGTGCGTATTACTCTATTTAACAAATGTTATGTACATAGACATTTTACAGCAATAACTCTAATAATGATATGAACTTACATGCTACTTTACAGTGCCAGTCTTCCAGCCACCGCTACATTAATTTTTATCTCGTAAACGAAGCTAAAGCGAGTACTGTGATTGAAGTCAGTTGCTTGCTTGACAAAATAATAATATAACCGATTTATTATGGGCCTACTGATGACTGTTGTTTACATGAAACAAATAAATGATTTTTGTGTTAAATAAATACAAAGGATATAGAAAGGATAAAAATATTTAATAAATATATCACGATAATGTATAATACGGGTCAATAGTAACCTACTATACTAGTCTAGACATTAAATATCAGGGCTTGCCCTTCCCCCTGCCCACCTGTTAGGGTGTGTCTGTCAAGGGAAACCATCCACTATAAATGTCTGTCATTACCATCACAGCATTCTAGGATATGAAGTGCTATTGTAGCATTCTAGGATATGAAGTGCTATTGTAGTACAAATTTTACTTGGTATCTCCGATGTTGATCCTGTCTCCCCCTTCCCTTCCCCCTCCCCCCCCCACTCATTGTGGGGTGTCTGTCAGGGGGTAACTACCCACTAAAATGTCTGCCATTACCACTACAGTATTCTAGGATGTGCAGTGCTATTATAGTGTAAATTTTACTCGGTATCTCCTAAGTTGGATCAGTGCGTCTGTCAGGGGGAACCCACCCTCCAAAATGTCTGTCACTGGTTATTCTGTGATCAGTAGAGTCTGCAGATATATTATATATTAGTTTCATCTGGTATCTCATATATTGGATATATATGAGATACCCAAAATCCAACAAGCAATTAGTGGTGCTTGTTAAGTAAGCCACCCATATATTTTCGGCAGACGGTCAGTTTCACAGTTTACAAGTCTACTCCTAAATACCAGTAGGGGTTACAGTCGGTATCTCGATCGTTGTATCTCAATGGTCCGGGTTCTGGTCTAGAATTGTGTAGAGCATACCTCTCTCAGTATAAGTGGGAAAGTTTCTGATCTGATGGCGACTGGGAATGAAAGATAACTAATAAAAATTATATAGGGAATGAGTTGTGTGGATTTAGAGGGGATGTATTTATTAATCTTTTTTATGTGAGATGTTTGAAAGTAAAAGGAGAAAGCTTCTTACACCTAACCACAGTTTAAGCTTGAAATGATAGAGATAACGTGGAAGGTGTTTAGGATGTAGCCTATGACATAAACGCTAATTGCTGACAGCGATAATAATGTTTTATGATGTAGTAAGTGAAGCATGTCTTAGTCTGTAGACGGGTGAACAATTTGTTGTAAAAATGCAGATGAGATAAATTTATCTTATTTATATTACTATTTGTTATCTTTGCGGACAGAGTGATGGCAGAAGCCAGAGAAAAAGGCAATAGATGTAGGTGCTGAGATGTCGCTGGAGAAGTTGAGTCATGAAATTATTGTGGAGAAGCTAATATTCACAGATCATGCGATGGTGAAAGTTGATTGTGAACAGGCAATGTGAGCCTAAGTAAGTCAGCAAGAGAGGGAAGATGTGGGTGGGTAAGCGTGAGTCAAGTAGGGTTGAGTGAATATTTCGGATTGTGGCAAAGGGATCCACAGAATAGATGAGGAAGCAAGTGTAGTACCATGATGCATACAAAAGATGGGGAAGAAGCTAGGAGTACCTATGGAAGCCATCAATGGAATGTATGAATGTCATCTTTTCATCCAGAGAAATCCAACTTTACATCGATCCGTTTGGAATAAATGAGAAACACTGAACTTGCGGAAGTTGTAAAGAACTTGACTAGGCTTGGACCAAAACTATTTTCAGTCGTGTTTTGGTTCATGGTGTCTTATTTCCTTTTAGTGAAATGAAACATCCTCATTGAAGGTACAACTTTTTATAAAATAAAAATTGATTAACAACAGGAGAGGCTACGTTTGCCTTATACGCATAGGCCTTTCAACTAGACGACGGATGAGAAAGAGCTATCAGACCACGATTAAAAGAAAACTAAAAAATTTGCGTACATACTTTTTAATAACTGAGATGAAAATATTACTGCCACTGGGATTATGAAGGCAGCGTTTTGCCTAAAAATATTAACAATCCTTCAAAGAATATCAAAGACAAAGAAAGGCGCGTGAGTTAGCCTAGCAAGTACTCTCAGAGTAACAAATTCAGGAGCGAGTTGGGAGAACTTGCTGGACAAATATGAAATTTTAAATAACAGAGTCATGAATGGAGGAACTTTTATAGGGTTTGTTAGGAAGGTCCAAGGTAGAGAAAAGTACAAGAATGTTTGTTACTTGGTAATAGTGATGCATATTATTAGAGGATTTTTAACACCGATGGAAAAGTTTGGTATATTCAGAGCTGTCAGATGTTTGAAGAAAGAAGGGAATAAATTGACAATATTTTAACCTATTGAACGTGCTAGTATGGGTACATTCAGGAAACATATACAGTATGCACACACACATACATACACACACACACACATGTGTAAATATATATATATATATATATATATATATATATATATATATATATATATATATTATATATATATTGTATATATATATATATATATATATATATATATATATATATATATTTGGAACGAGATGGATATATACATAAATGCAAAAGCCACGAAGTAAAGCGAAACAATGGAGTACCGCTGCAAGGCCTTTTGACTCGTCTTTTACTAAGCTTAGTAAAGACCTTGCAGCGGGACTCCAATGCTTTACTTTTCTTCGTGGCTTTTGCCTTTATATAGTATATATATATATTATATATATATATATATATGATATATTATATATATCTATATTATATATAATATATATATATATATATATATATGATATATTATATGTATATATAATATATATATATATATATATGATATATATATATCTAGGTATGTATATTTATATATATATAATTATATATAGTATATATATATATATAATATATATAATATTATATATATATATATATTATTATATATTATGTATATATATATATATATATATATTTATGGAACCATATATATATATATATTATATATATATATTATAATATATATATATTATGAATGCTGATACTGTTTTATTAGTTAAAACGGTCAAGCATAATAACATTGTATTAATACTAACAATTATAGGTGCAATTAAGTTTTACACAAACTTTAATGAAAATGAGCTCATCAGCTTCGAATTTCCTGCCGTTTATTCTCGGTTTCTCTTAGCTAAAGAATAAATACTTGTGTATGCTTTTTAAAAAAAGTAAATAACAAGGTACAAATAAAACGAAATGACTTATCTTCAGTATTCGCAGATGTGGAATGATTTTCTCTAATGTATGTGAGGACTATATTATTTAAACATTATTGAGTTTCTAATAGAATGGAGATACACTTGCTTTTATTCCTCCTTTGTTA
>NC_061108.1:87114187-87126687 GCF_015104395.2 Macrobrachium nipponense
TCTCTCTCTCTCTCTCTCTCTCTCTCTCCCGATTGCCAGTTTCCAATTAATTCTGTCTACTTCCTCTCCAGCGCTGGACTTCTACCTTGAAACTTTGCTGTTAATCAGGTCGAGCAAACTCTCTGGCAACTGGTGAAAACAAATCTGATGGCTTAAGTTAAACTTTACCGAAGAAAAAATAAACACCAGTTCTTTGATGGTCTTGATATCCCCACGTGTTTCTTCGGCCGTGAATCACTCTAAGGCTCTATTTTTTTTCCACTATAGAGCGCAACGGTCTTAGTGCAAGGAATTTCAAAAGAATAATTAACGGAAAAATACGGTGTTACTGTTAATTATACATGTTAATTAATTCTAGTGCCTGCATGCGTAAAAAACAAAAAATCCGACTTCAAAAATTTTATGTTTGATAACTGTGTTGAGTACTTTTTAAAAGAATAATTTTTGGTGAAATTGAAGTTCATAAAAGTTGCCATTTAAAATACGGAGTCTTACTTTCCAACAGGTCAGGCAATTTACATTTGAAAGAATATTAAAATCTGGGCATTTACTTTTCTTAGTTTTTTTTTTTCTAAAGTGTTATCATCATATCCTCTCAAGATAATACATTGTCACTGTGGGCCAATCATAGTCACCAATTGAACTTAACATTAAATATCTTTTAATTTGGTAGGTGTGAAAGAATACTACCACCGCAGGTTCCTACGTGTCGTAAAAGGCGACTAAAAGAACAGCTGCTACCTTGCAGTTTTACTTTTTAGTAAAAGGCTAAGCCCACCGCCAACAACTGTGGAAACTGCTGCCTTGCAGTATTACTTTTTAGTAAAAGGCTAGGCACAGCCAATAACTGTGGAAAACTGTGCCTTGCCTTGCATTATACTTTTTAGTAAAAGGCTAGGCCACAGTTATTGCCTTGCAGTATTACTTTTTAGTAAAAGGCTTAGGTACCGGCATTAACTTTTTGCCAATAACTGTGGAAAATGCTGCCTTGCAGTGTTACTTTTAGTAAAAGGCTAAAGGCCCCCACCAATAACTGTGGAAACTGTGCCCTTGCAGTGTTACCTTTAGGTAAAAGGCCTAAGGCCCAACCACCAAAACTGTGGAAAACTGCTGACCTTTGCAGTTTGTGACTTTTTTAGTAAAAGCTTAGGCCCACCCACCAAAACTGTTGGAACTTGCCTTGACTTGCAGTATTAACTTTTTAGTAAATATAAAGGCTAGGCCCACCACCAATAACTGTGGAAACTGCTGCCTTGCAGTTATTACTTTTTTTAAGTAAAAGGCTCGCCCACCGGCCCAACAACTGTTGGAAACTGTCTGCCTTCGCAGTATTACTTTTTAGTTAAAAGGCTTAGGCCCACAGTTTTAATTGCTTGCAGTAAAATTACTTGGTTAGTAAAAGGCTAGGCCCACCACCAATAACTGTGGAAACCTGCCTGCGAACTTGCAATTATTACTTTTAGAAAAGGCTAGGCCAACAGTTATTGCCTTGGCGAGTTATTACTTTTTAGGTAAAAGTGCCTAGGCCCACCGCCAATAACTTGTGGCAAATGCTTTTTGCTGCAGTATTACTTTTTAGTAAAAGGCTGGGCTCACCACCAATAACTGAAAACTGTTGTTAAACTGCCTTGCATGTTCCTTTTTAGTGAAAAGGCTTAAGGCCCACCACTTTTTCATAACTGTGGAAAACTGGCTGCCTTAGGCCCAGTATCACTTGTTTAGTAAAAGGCCTAGGCCCAAACCACCAATAACATGTGGAGACTGATGGCTTGCGTATTACTTTTTAGTAAAAGGCTAGGGGGCTGGGGCCCCCCCCTCATCGGCCAATAACTGTGAAAACTGCTGCCTTGCAGTATTACTTTTTAGTAAAAGGCTAGGCCCACCGCCAATAACTGTGGAAACTGCTGCCTTGCAGTATTACTTTTTAGTAAAAGGCTAGGCCCACCACCAATAAGTGTGGAAACTGCTGCCTTGCAGTGTTACTTTTTAGTAAAAGGCTAGGCCCACCACCAATAACTGTGGAAACTGCTGCCTTGCAGTATCACTTTTTAGTAAAAGGCTAGGCCCACCGCCAATAACTGTGAAAACTGCTGCCTTGCAGTATTACTTTTTAGTAAAAGGCTAGGCCCACCGCCAACCGAAAATAACTGTGAAACTGCTGCCTTGCACCGTATCACTTTTTATCCTAAAAGGTAAAAGGCTACGCACCGCCAATCACTGTGGAAACTGCTGCCTTGCAGTGTTACTTTTTAGTAAAAGGCTAGGCCCACCGCCAATAACTGTGGAAACTGCTGCCTTGCAGTATTACTTTTTATTAAAAGGCTAGGCCCACCGCCAATAACTGTGAAAACTGCTGCCTTGCAGTATTACTTTTTAGTAAAAGGCTAGGCCCACCGCCAATAACTGTGGAAACTGCTGCCTTGCAGTATCACTTTTTAGTAAAAGGCTAGGCCCACCGCCAATAACTGTGGAAACTGCTGCCTTGCAGTATCACTTTTTAGTAAAAGGCTAGGCCCACCGCCAATAACTGTGGAAAACTGCTGCCTTGCAGTATTACTTTTTAGTAAAAGGCTAGGCCCACCGCCAATAACTGTGAAAACTGCTGCCTTGCAGTATTACTTTTTAGTAAAAGGCTAAGCCCACCGCCAATAACTGTGAAAACTGCTGCCTTGCAGTGTTACTTTTTAGTAAAATGCTAGGCCCACCGCCAACAACTGTGGAAACTGTTGCCTTGCAGTATTACTTTTTAGTAAAAGGCTAGGCCCACCGCCAACAACTGTGAAAACTGCTGCCTTGCAGTATCACTTTTTAGTAAAAGGCTAGGCCCACCACCAATAACTGTGGAAACTGCTGCCTTGCAGTATTACGTTTTAGTAAAAGGCTAGGCCCACCACCAATAACTGTGGAAACTGCTGCCTTGCAGTATTACGTTTTAGTAAAAGGCTGGCTAGGCCCCACCGCCAATAACTGTGAGAAACTGCTGCCTGTCAGTATTACGTTTTAGTAAAACGTTTTAACTAGGCCCTAGGCCCACCACCAATAAACTGTGGAAACTGCGGCCTGCCGTTGCAGTATTGACGTTTTAGTAAAAAGGCTAGGCCCACCACCAATAAAACTGTGGAAACTTGCCCCATGTTCCTTGCACCCAGTATTACGTTTTAGTAAAAGGCTAGGCCCACCACCAATAACTGTGGAAACTGCTGCCTTGCAGTATTACTTTTTTAGTAAAAGGCTAGGCCCACCACCAATAACTGTGGAAACTGCTGCCTTGCAGTATTAATTTTTAGTAAAAGGCTCAGCCCACCGCCAACAACTATGGAAACTGCTGCCTTGCAGTGTTACTTTTTAGTAAAAGGCTCAGCCCACCGCCAACAACTGTGGAAACTGCTGCCTTGCAGTATTACTTTTTAGTAAAAGGCTCAGCCCACCGCCAACAACTGTGGAAACTGCTGCCTTGCAGTATTACTTTTTAGTAAAAGGCTAAGGCCCAACCGCCAAATAACTGTGAAAAACTGCTGCCTTGCAGTGTTACTTTTTAGTTAAAAGGGCTCAAGCCCCCGTCCAACCAACTGTGGAAACCTGCTGCCTCTAGCCAGTATACTTTTTAGTAATAAAAGGCTCAGACCACCGCCAACAACTGTGGAAAACGCTGCCTTGCAGTATTACTTTTTAGTTAAAATGTCAGCCACCGCCAACAACTGTGGAAAACTGCTGCCTTGCCAGTATTACTTTTTAGTAAAAGGCTAAGCCCACCGCAATAACTGTGGAAAATGCTGCCTTGCAGTATTACTTTTTTTAGTAAAAGGCTAGCCCACCACCATAACTGTGGAAACTGCTGCTTGCGTATTATTTTTAGTAAAGGCTAAGCCCCCCGCCAACAACTATTAAACTGCTGCCTTGCAGTGTTACTTTTTAGTAAAAGGCTCAGCCCACCGCAACAACTGTGGAAACTGCTTGCCTTGCAGTATTACTTTTTCGTAAAGAGGCTCGCCTACCGCCAACACTGTGGAAACTGCTGCCTTGCAGTATTACTTTTTAGTAAAAGGCTCAGCCCCCGCCCAACAACTGTGGAAACTGCTGCCTTGGCGTATTACTTTTTAGTAAAAAGGCTAAGCCCACCGCCACAACTGTGGAAACTGCTAGCCTTGCAGTATTACTTTTTAGTAAAAGGCTAAGCCCACCGCCAAACAACTGGAAACTGCTGCCTTTGCAGTGTTTACTTTTTTAGTAAAAGGCTAAGCAGCCGCCAACAACTGTGGAAACGTGCCTTGCAGTATTCTTTTTAGTAAAAGCTCAGCCCACCGCCAACAATGTGGAAACTGCTGCTTGCAGATTACTTTAGTAAAAGGCTCAGCCCACCGCCAAACAACTGTTGGAAAGGTGCCTGCAGTATTACTTTTTAGTAAAAGGCTCAGCCCACCGCCAACAATGTTGGAAATGCTTGCCTTGCAGTATTACTTTTTGAAGTTAAAAGGCTAGGCCCCACCGCCAACAACTGTGGAAAACTGTGCCTTGCAGTATTACTTTTTTAGTAAAAGGCTCAGCCCACCCCAACAACTGTGGAAACTGCCTGCCTTGCAGTATTACTTTTTTAGGTAAAAATGGCTCACCCACCGCCCAACAAACTGTGGAAACTGCTGCCTTGCAGTATTATTTTTAGTAAAAAGGGCTAAGCCCACCTCCAATAACCTGTGAAAACTGCGCCTTGAGTGTTTACTTTTTAGTAAAAAGGCTAGGCCCCCGCCAAATTAACGTGGAAAAACTGCGCCTTGGCAGTAAATTACTTTTTAGTTAAAAGGCTAGGCCCCCGCCAATAACCTTGAAAACTGCTTGCCTTGCCAGTGTTCTTTTTAGTAAAAGGCTAAGCCCCCGCCATAACTTGTGAAAAAACTGCTTGCCTTGCATTATTACTTTTAGTAAAAGGCTAAGCCCACCGCCAATAACTGTGAAAACTGCTGCCTGGCAGTGTTACTTATTAGTAAAAGGCTAGGCCCACTGCCAATAACTATGGAAACTGCTGCCTTGCAGTATTACTTTTAGTAAAAGGCATAGGGGCCCCACCGCAATAACTGTGTGAAATCTGCTGCCTTGCAGTATTACTTTTTAGTAAAAGGCTCAGCTTACCGCCAACAACTGTGGAAACTGCTGCCTTGCAGTATTACTTTTTAGTAAAAGGCTCAGCCCACCGCCAACAACTGTGGAAACTGCTGCCTTGCAGTATTACTTTTTAGTAAAAGGCTCAGCTTACCGCCAACAACTGTGGAAACTGCTGCCTTGCAGTATTACTTTTTAGTAAAAGGCTCAGCCCACCGCCAACAACTGTGGAAACTGCTGCCTTGCAGTATTACTTTTTAGTAAAAGGCTAGGCCCACCACCAATAACTTGGGAAGCTGCTGCCTTGCAGTATTACTTTTTAGTAAAAGGCTAGGCCCACCACCAATAAACTGGGTGAAAAACTGCTGCCGCGTATTCCTTTTTAGAAAAGGCTAGTCCCCCCACCACCAAATAACTGTGGAAACGCCCTGCCTTGCAGTATTACTTTTTTTTTTTTTTTTTGGAGTGAAAGGCTCAGCTTACGCCACAAACTGTGGAAACGGGCTGCCTGCAGTATTACTTTTTAGTAAAACAGGCTCAGCCCACCGCCAACAACTGTGGAAACTGTGCTTGCCTTTTTTTCAGTATTTACTTTTTAGTAAAAGGCTAGGCCCACAATAACTGTGAAACTGCTGCCTTGCATTATTACTTTTTAGTAAAAGGCTAGGCCCACCACCAATAACTGTGGAAACTGCTGCCTTGCAGTATTACTTTTTAGTAAAAGGCTCAGCTTACCGCCAACAACTGTGGAAACTGCTGCCTTGCAGTATTACTTTTTAGTAAAAGGCTCAGCCCACCGCCAACAACTGTGGAAACTGCTGCCTTGCAGTATTACTTTTTAGTAAAAGGCTAGGCCCACCGCCATAACTTTTTGTGGAAGGAGCTGCTGCCAATTGCAGTATTACTTTTTAGTAAAAGGCTAGCCCCCACCACAAAACATATTAACTTTGTGAAAACTGCTGCCTTGCAGTATTACGTTTTAAAAGTAAAAGGCTAGGCCCAACACCAATAACTGTGAAAAGACTGCAGCCCTGCGTAGTACTTTTTAGTAAAAGGCTAGGCCCACCACCAAATAACTTGGGTGGGGAAACTTTTGCTGCCTTGCCAGTATTACTTTTTAGTAAAAGGTCCCTCAGCTTACCCGACAACCCAACCTGTGGAAAACTAAAACTGCTTGGCAGTATTACTTTTTAGTAAAAGGCAGCCCCCACCGCCAATAACTGTGGAAACTGCTGCCTTGCAGTATTACTTTTTAGTAAAAGGCTAGGCCCACCGCCAATAACTGTGGAAACTGCTGCCTTGCAGTATTACTTTTTAGTAAAAAGGCTATTAGCCAACAACTTGAAAACTGCCTGCCTTGCAGTATTACTTTTTAGTAAAAGGCTAGGCCCACCACCAATAACTGTGAAAACTGCTGCCTTGCAGTATTACTTTTTAGTAAAAGGCTAGGCCCACCACCAATAACTGTGAAAACTGCTGCCTTGCAGTATTACTTTTTAGTAAAAGGCTAGGCCCACCACCAATAAACGTGGAAAACTGCTGCCCTTGCAGTATTACTTTTTAGTAAAAGGCTAGCCGGCCACCAACTGTGGGAAAATGCTGCCTTGCAGTATTCTTTTTAGTAAAAGGTCAGCCCCCCACCGCCAACAACTGGGAAACTGCTGCCTTGCAGTATTACTTTTTAGTTAAAAGGCTTTTTAGGCCCACCACCAATAAAATTGGGAAGCTGTGCCTTGCAGGTTTACCCTTTTTAGTAAAATGCCTAGGCCCAACCACCAATTAACTTGGGTGGAAAAAACTGCTGCCTTGCAGTATTACTTTTTCGTAAAAGGCTAGGCCCACCACCAATTTAACGTTGAAAATACTGCTCCTTTGCAGTATTATACTTTTTAGTAAAAGGCTAGGACCACCACCAATAACGTGGAAAACTGCTTGCCTTGCAGTATTACTTTTTAGTAAAAAGGCTCAGCTTACCGCCAACCACTGTGGAAATGCGCCTTGCAGTTATTACTTTTTAGTAAGTAAAAGGCTCAGCCCACCGCAAACAATGTGGAAACTGCTGCCTCTTGCAGTTATTACGTTTTAGTAAAAGGCTAGGCCCACCACCAATAACTTGGGAAGCTGCTGCCTTGCAGTATTACTTTTTAGTAAAAGGCTAGGCCCACCACCAGTAACTGTGAAAACTGCTGCCTTGCAGTATTACTTTTTAGTAAAAGGCTAGGCCCACCACCAATAACTGTGAAAACTGCTGCCTTGCAGTATTACTTTTTAGTAAAAGGCTAGGCCCACCACCAATAACTTGGGAAGCTGCTGCCTTGCTGGTGGACTTTTTAGTGAAAATGACACCAGGGGCATGCGGTCGTAAAAAACCCTTTTGCCAAATAAAAAACCATGTTAGATGTTGTAAGGAAAGGCACATCAGGCAACCGACACCTTAGTGTAGGGATAACTGTGGGAAAGAAGGAACACAACACTCCATTTTTTCCTGACAGCTTGATCACAACTTTATAAGATTTTCAATTTCTTCACGAATATAGGGATCCCAGTTAATTTTCTTTATAATCCCTCACTGGGCTCATGGTAGTGTCATTTCATAATAGGTTGCCCTATTAGAGATTACTGCGAACCACGAATCTTATAAACAATCTGAACGACAAACGACAAAAACCTATTAAATTCCTGCAAAATAAGCCATAATGATTCTGATCCATGTGCATATTACACAGAAAAAAAATCTCAAATATAGACACTTGACCTCATATGAAGTTGAATACTTTCCAGTAAAATATGAAGCAAACATCAACCGAATGGTTTATTCGCAAATGGCTGATATTGTATTCTTGAATTGAGGAATATTGCTAAATGCACATTTATATTAGTGTCTAATATATTAGTGAATCATTAAAATATTTGGGATTCTTAGTATGTACAATAAAAGAAAAACTAAACGTGTTTTGCTGCCTGCCTCACCCTCTATCTATAAATTCAGTGGTGAAATTAATCTGCAGGAATACGCCCAAAGGTCCAATAGATGGTCATATTTCTGCAAACAAGGCGCACCAATATATCTGTAGTGGCAAATGTTACTGGTTTTAGTGAGACGTCTCCCATAGCAAGATGCATCCAATATGAAACGAAATGCCTCGTAGTTGTAGGTGAACTTTGGCCAATGAAAAATATTCTATTGTTTACTTTTTTATCATTTTTTGAATAAAAATATCATATTTTGTGCGTAGTGTGGAAGCTAACATAAGAAATTTTTCATCGATGCCGAGAACTAACACTGAAATTAACGAGAAAGTGCGACTAAAAAAAACAAGATTACATGTTACTTTTTTATTTTTTGCAGATTCTCCCTCAAGTTAATTCAAGATAAGTGTTGACTATATTGAACTAGGAACGAGAAAGAGTAATGTAGATATATAATCATGATTCTCGTGTGTTCTCAATCAAGAAAAAATATGTGACCTCGGTTTAGGACGAGAGAATAATGAAGATTAAGAATTCAGTTTGGAAAATTAGATGTTTTTCTGCATCAGTTTTCCTTCCAGTACATGTTGTAGTATCAAGCATCAGGCTGTTCGGATCTGAGTGAAGATCAGACTCGCCTCCCGAATTCATAGTACACTTTTGGAGTTACACACATTGGCCAAACAAGAGGCAGAATTGTGCACAGGATTAAAGCAACCTTTTCTAGGGCACCTTTACGTGATTGTGATGAAACAATGAAAGCCATGCCTAGTAGAACGCTATCCAAAGTTCAGTTACTTCTTAAAGTTATTTTGTTTGATACTGGCTGATGTGCTGAAGATGAAAAGTGGAAGCTTTAGCTAAAAGTAGAAAATTCAATTCGTCTAACCAAGGAATGAATACATGAATATTCGCCTTCAGTCATCAACATCATGTTACAATCCCGAGTAGAAATTGAGTCTTACGTGGGGTTGCTATATGCAAAGCAGCTTTGAATCAACTAGAAGCTAAATGTAAGTTTGTTTTATTTAGAGTGGTTGTCATATTTACGCTGTAAAAAGAATTTGTCAATATTGATTTATCTCCAAGTCCACCGCTAACTAAGTTTACTTATCAGATTGTAGCAATGAGCCATAATTATCTAATCAAAAATTGTTATATTTTATTTTTGTTTTGTCTAGGTGATCGACAGTTTTCTTCGATTACGCTTTGGAAATTAATTTTTTTACACGTTTAAAGTCAACTCGCGTCGCTATACGCGAGAGCTAGAAAACAGATACTGGCAAGCAAATGTCTACAGCATGAGAAAAGTTTGGAAAGGATGGAACACAAGTCTCGATTTATGAGGTAATGACTCCAGTACCATGAAATGCTGCCATCGCCAGTTTTAGTGACTTGAAGCAATTCCTTACGCATGGCAAGTCAAGTGGAAAAGCATTCTGGATTGCAGGCCAGAGATTCATGTTAGCATGGTAAGACCTTTGGATGGGAGATGTATAGTGGAAAATGAGCCAAAGCCTGCATGTATGAGAATATGAGAACGATGTCAAACATTATATGATAGAGTTCGATGTTTCTGAAAATTATAGCTTTGATGCCATGCTCTGTGTCTATGGTGTTTATGAATATTTCAGTAGATTATGATAAATATTACAGTTTAGATATTGACAGTTGCCACTGTCTTATTACTAGTACTAGTTACTGCAAAATCCTTTCATTTAATAACAAAACAAATTCTGACAATAATCGAAGACATAGGTTGCTAAGAACCAAAAGAGCATCGGAAATTAGATCAAATTGCTTTTCTTCATTTCCGACAACTGACATTTTCCGAACAGGCAATAATAGCGCTTACGATCAATTACTACGTCCGCTCTGCAAAAAAACTAGATCATCCAACATAAGTTTGGAAAGAATCTATGGGTGTTCTCGTCAAAGTTAAAATGGCCCTGTTCCTTCCGTCGGAGTTCTCGATATTATCATTTTCACTGCCGTCTCTTAATCGCCTCCTGACGAAAGTCTTTTGATGACTCCCATTTCCTCTAGAAGTTCAGCGGCACCTTGAGGGTTTACATGCAACTCTTCAAAAGTTTAAATCACTTCTATTAGTCGGAGGAATTTTTGGCAGTGTTGGAAATTTTCCAAATCCAAGAAGTCCCAAGATATGGGAGGATAAGAGTGTTCTGTCGTTTTCTTTCAATCGTGATAATGGTGCCCTTGGGTGAATTTTCTACTTCTTATTGGATATTCAATAGCTGTTTGGTTATTTTAATGAGTGAGAAAACGATAATAAACTGATATTCAATAAATGGTTGTTATTAGCGTAACAGACACACATATATACATACATTATGAATTTATACATATATGTGTATATATATATATATATATATATATATATATATATATATATATATATATATATATATATATATATTATATATATATATATATATATAACGGCAATTGTTTTGCACATGACATTCTTATACTTTGCATTTTCGTCGGAATATAGTATTCACAAATAACATCCAAACTAATTTATACCGAAACAAGTATTCCTATTTTCTCCATGGGTTTTGTCGAATACAGCTACTTTAGAATAAATGTGAAAAAAAGGACATCTATTATTGACGTAGTAATATGTGGCTGAATTGATGAATTACAATTTTCCCCAATTTATAAAAGATTGTCATGAAATTTTAACAATTTACGCCTTAAATAACCAATTTATGTATAAAATACTAAGCATTGACATTAGCGTCAATCCAATTAGCTTATCTACATAGTTTCAGAAATTATATATATATATATATATAATATATATATAATAATATATATATATTATATATAATCATATATATGTATATATATATATATATTATATATATATATATATATATATATATAAATATATATATATATATATATGTGTGTGTGTGTGTGTGTGTGTGTGTGTGTGTGTGTGTGTGTACATACATACATACAAAAGTACATAAAAAAAGTTAAGTATATCTTAGTTTTACCAGACCACTGAACTGATTAACAGCTCTCCTAGGGCTGGCACCCGAAGGATTATATATATATCAACGTGGCTAGGAAGTAATTAGTTGCCTAGCAACGGGACCTACAGCTTATTGTTGGTTCCTAGCCACATTATATCGAGAAATGAATTTCTGTCACCAGAAATAAATTCCTCTGATTCCTCGTTGGCTGAGCCGAGAATCGAACTTGGTAGCCGAGAGCGAAAACCACTCGTCCAACGAGGTAGTACATAAATACAAGCATACATTCATACACACATACATCTCCGTCATAAACTTTCCAATATAACTGCTCATGACACAATTCCCTGCTTTATACACTTACATAATATATATATATATATATATATATATTAATAATATTTTATATATAATTATAATATATTATTATTATATATGAATATATATATATATATATATATATATATATAGTATATATATATATGGTATATATATATTGTATATATATAGTATATATATATATATAATATATATATATAATATTTTTATTATGTTATATATATATTAATTAATATATTATATATTATTATATATAATATATAATTATAATAATAAATATAATTTTATATATTATATAAATAATATAATATATATATTATAATATATATTAAATTAATTTATAATTTTAATAAATCTGGATATATTATATTATATTATTTTAAAATTTCTAATGTATGTATATTATATATATATATATATATTATAATATTATAATTTATAATCTGTATGTAATATATATATATATAGATATATATATATATAGTATATATTATATATATATTATTAATATATATATATTATATTAATATATATATAATATATATTATATAGAGAGAGAGAGAGAGAGAGGAGAGAGAGAGAGAGAGAGAGAGAGAGAGAGAGAGAGAGAGAGATATATATACATATATATATATATATATATATATATATATATATATATATATATATATATATATTATATATATGCACATATATATATATATTATATATATATATAAATATATATATATATATATATTTGTATATATATATTTATGTATGTATGAGTCTGTGTGTGTATGTCTGCGTGTAATAGATCATGACATAAAAATAAAAGGAAACACGAAGACTTTCAACTAGTCCTCAGAGTGCTAACTTGAAGATGGCATAAATAGATAGGTACTGTCGGCCAAAAAACTCGTGGCAGAGTTTCATAATTTTTCGTTCACTTGCCTGACGCACGATTCATGCCTTATTTATCGATTTTTCTTTTCAAAGATGAAAGAAATCATATGTAATGACGTTGACAACAGTCACTGATATCTTTAGAACATTATTTTATGTTATTGTGTAAAACTATTTTCCATATAGCAAAATTGACGTGAACGAAAC
>NC_061108.1:87131687-87136687 GCF_015104395.2 Macrobrachium nipponense
ATTTTACAGAAAACTAAAAAAAAAAATGGCAGAGGTAATGATAGGGACTTCGCTCTAAAACAAGTCAGTTAATTAAGTGGAAGTAAAAATTAATTATTTATTTTTACCATGGCTGTAAGCAGGCTAGGTTGCCTCTGACGCTTATCATAAGAACATAGAATTTCTACACCTTTATAGAAAATGAAAATTGTATATTTTCAATTATACAGATTGGTTACAAAACAGCATCGTTGCATTTGATTTCGAATATATATATATATATATATATATATATATATATATATATATATATATATATATATACTATATATATATATATATATATATGTATGTATGTATGTATGTATGTATGTATGTATGTATGTGTTTGTGTGTTTTTGTATATTCCAGCATAACTCTGAAATGCATTGAGCAATTTCAACCAAACTTGGTATACATATGACTTACTATCTAGAATAGAGTACTGTGTGGGTAAGACGGCACCAGTAACAAATGCACCAAAGGAGGTGGGGGTAGGTATGTCTTCCCTGCAACAGGACTGGTTCTGCCCATGGACTTAGTAGCTAAATAAACTTGGTGTATTTATCATGCCTCATTTCGGTGTACATATGACTTAGTATCTGGCAAAGAATACTGTTGAGAAGGCGGGGGGCGTGGGGGGAGGGGGGGTTAAGATATCACTGGGACCAAATTACGTGGGGATGGGAAGGGAGTGACATGTAAAAATAACCGAAAACAACCTATATTAATGTCTAATCCATAGTTTTTGAGGTTGCTGAGATGAATGGTGATACTTCCGAAGCCCTGCAAGTCCAAGTTCAGCCTCAATAGGAATGGGGGGGGTGGTGAGAAGATGTGAAATATAAGATATAAAAAATGCTGGGCAGTGTAACTGAAGCAACTATCTTAACAAGAGAGAGAGAGAGAGAGTTACAAGGAGTTACAAGGATAGGATGTCTCAAACACTGATTAATCCATCCTAGGAGAAATCATGAGCACACTTATCTTTAGGAGCAGGTTTTACTATTCAATCAGACTATTCCAATGATTTTGTCTAGCTTTCTTTTAAACTCTTCCACACTGTTGTTGTTTACAACTTCTGGTGGCAGTTTATTCCACGTGTCACATATCTTGTATGTAAACTAGTTCCCACAATGAGATGTGTTGCATCGCTTCAGTTCTAGTTCCCATCCATTATTTCTTGTCTGGGTTTTGTTTAAGTTTTGTTTAACAAGAATAGGTTACTGTCTATTTTTGTTATGCCTTTCAGTATTTTGAATGTTTCTATTAGCTGTCCTCGCTATCGTCGTTGAGATCTATCATTGGCAGTTGGTTCTCTAATATCCTCAAGACTTCCTTTCTCCCTATTGGTTAAGAGGACCATATATGTTTTACTAGGTTATTGTATATTATAATGAACAATCATTTTTTTTTTGCGATTTCATACAGCTCACAGAGATCCAGTGTCTATCTGTCCCCTCATAGAACGTTGGTACTAAGGAAAAACACCTTTATTAGCAGCCTTTTTTCAAGCTGAATTTTATTTTCTTATTCGCTACTTTATGCTTTCTTGCCATTCTAAATACGCTGATTTATCGGGTGAGGTTCAGATTTAAATAAAAATAAATAGTGATTCTGAAATCCATCTGAGCATTCTTTCATGTGCGCACGTAAGAGAGAGAGAGAGAGAGAGAGAGAGAGAGAGAGAGAGAGAGAGAGAGAGAAATCTTTGATTTTACATTTCTTATGATCTAACTAATTAACGCCAGGAGACAATTAAATTAAACCTGAAATATCTCATATATGTTACCTTTTCGTTAAATATATATCTTTTAAATAATGTTAAATCTAACACAAGCTTTAAAACTTTATACTATTAAGTCTCATTAGAATATTTAAAGAATACTTTAAAGTAAAGTCAATTTTTGTAAAATATCTTCACTTTATATCAAATGACATCACCGCCTGTAGCTTTAAAAAGGGGAGAGCCATTTAAACTCCGTTGAATCATATAGCTAAAGGCCAGTTTGAATGAATACCTTTAAACTTTTCCCTGCAAACGAATGGTTTAAATGACCCAGCTCCCCCCCCCCCACCATTCATTTGCGTGAGTCAGCAGACATCTGAATCTTCTGAACTCCAACGGGGTATTTAAATCGCTCCTGGGTCCACTGTAACGTCGCTCTTCAACAAGAGTTTAAGTGTCGTCTCTATGTGTTATAGGCGCGAAGAAAAAAAAAAAAAACGATTTTTGGCGGATGTGATTTCATTATTTTTCATATAATTTAAGAAGTAAAGTATCCTCTTTCGTCTGCATGTTATTATTTCTAAGAACATTATTGCGAAAATTTACTTTCATTTCCAATAAATATATATTTTCCCAGAACACAAGCTACTAGACGAATCATTTAAGTTATTTTGTAACCGCTGTGAGTATACTGCACTCTCACTATTTATCGATACACTGGGTGAGTTAATAAGGATTTTTTTTTCTTAACACTGAAGTTTTTATGAATATTTACATTAAGTATATCTAAGTTTTACCAGACCACCGAGCTGCTCAAAAGCTCCCTTAGGGCTGGCCCGTAGGATTAGATATTTTTATGTAGATAGGAACCAATTGGTTACCTAGCAACGGGACCTACAGCTTATTGTGGGATCAGAACCACATTATATCGAGAAATGAATTTCTATCGCCAGAAATAAATTCCTCTGGTTCCACGTTGGCCGAGCCGAGAATCGAACTTCGGACCAATGAATATTTACGAAAAGCATGTATATATTATTACTTCACGTCCTGTACTTTACTAACATAGTGTCGGGTCGAGTAACTTGCCTAGAATTGCGGCGTCGCCGCTTAGAAAAATTTCCTTACCTCTCCTTTAAATTATTTTCTTAATTAAAGTATGTGTACTGTCATTAAAAATGTTTTTCTTCCCTGTGATTAATCAATCTGTCCCGAAGTCACTGCTTTAAATAAACATGTTAATCAAAACCTAACTATGTGTTACTTCCTTTCTAAAGTAAATGATCGACTGCCATTCAGTTTTCATGGGCAGCGCTGGGTTGGTCAGCTAATATATGTATATATATATATATATATATATATATATATATATATATATATATATATATATATATATATATATATATATATATATATATATATATATATATATATATATATATATATATATATATTTATTAAGCCACTAGCATACTTCGTTTTCGGGTTAATGTCTTTATTTCAGAGGGAATTAGCAAGCTTTAGAGATAGCTAAATTAACAAACACAGCGAAAGTCACTCTGGTATAATATGTGAATTTTTCTCTTCCTTTAGAATCAATTGCTTTTAGGAATGTGATTAATTGGAAAATGGAAAAACTCCAAACACTGGGCCAATTCCCAGTGGAATGGATTATCTTTAATCTCATTTTCAAGTATTAGCGACAGTTCCAACTTATGATGTATGATTATCACCTTTTTTTTTTTAATGGTGGCTTTTTAATCGGTACACATTTATATATATATATATATATATATATATATATATATATAATATATATATATATATATATATATATATATATATATATATATATATATATATATGATTATTTCCACTGTAGATTAAACAACTGTTCTATTGTGTCATGAACAGAAATCAGTTAGTTGTCTTCACGTAACCTAGAGCAAACAATGCTCACTAAATAAAAACCGAGAACAATATATGACGTTTCTATCCTAGAAATATGATAGTCTTCAAGGTTATATCTGACTGGTTTAATATGACGTAAGCGTTATCTTATTCCTCTAAAGAGTATGAAATAAATATATTAGTTTTTATGGATAAATGTTACGACCCTTGTTTTGGGTTGGGCCGTGGTGCAAGTTCTTTTACACAAGAATAGACGAGGACAGTGATACTTTAACCAAGCAATATCCAGCTAAATTCAGTCAGCGGAGACAAAAACACACAGGAAAACTCAACAATATTTATTAACAAACAAAGCAAAAGAATAATAAAGTCAGCCTTGTGACTATACAGGACACAACTTAGTCCTTACTACTCCCTTCCCCTTAGATTCCTAAACACTAACACTAAACCCTAGACAGAAAATAAGAGAAATATACTGCATAAATTAGCAAAATGGGCCAACATCAACATAAATATAAACCAATACCTATAACTAAACAGAGAGGAAAGAAGTAAGAGACCAACAGGGGGAAAACTTAATTCTCCTACCGTACAAATATCAAACTAATCTTAAATATAAAAAATATCCAACATATTAATTGATATATAATACCCACAAGAAATAACGAAAATTATAGCATCACTCGTGTCAAGATATACACAAAGACTGGCATATATATATATAAATATAAAGTGACAATAAGAAATGCCAACAATCTCGAACGACTCACTATACGAGAATAAATAAGAAAAAGAATACTCGGGAAGAGCTCCTCACACTGAATAAGGGATGAATGGATGTGATAAGGGATGAATGGATGCCCAAACGATTCAGGTTAAACAGTTGCCTTGCTGTAGGCCGAAACAAATACAGAGGGAGCCGTGATCTCTTACATCCACTGAATGCCACGTATCAGGCCAATACTCCGCTATCTGAAGGGCGTGCAGCTACACAGGTCACCAATACCATGGGGAAGGAGTCTGTCGGCTCCCAACCAAAAAACACAGGGAAATTCCCTACTGGTAGCAACCGCCCATACTTGCACCTTCACGGGCCTCAATGCCCCCACCGCTGCAGCTCAGAAGGAAGTCGTAGGCAAACACAGTGATGTCCCTCCCACGTCCACTCTGTCGGGATCCAGCGCCGATATCAGAGCCCGCAGGAAAGTACACACAGTAAGGGGGTAAGTCACCGCAGATGGCAGAAATGCCCCTGCGCCTTCAATACTGACGACGACAAATCCTTCGAAGGGCGATTCAGAAAAATAAGCCAGCTGCACAACCATGCGGGGAGAATAGCGAG
>NC_061108.1:87144187-87146687 GCF_015104395.2 Macrobrachium nipponense
CATTGAATATCATGGTAAATATGCCATCATTGCTGTGTGGAACGATAAGGTCTGCAGTTCCCGGACCAAAATATATATCTCAAATATAGATTCAAGTTTCATGAGTGTTTAGATTACTAAAATCGCACAGACAGGTCACTACTCTGTAAAAACGCTAAATGAGGCAAATTATATGTACATAGTTGGATGATTCCCGGAACAATCTACATAAGCTCTCTCTGGTCCTAACAAATGAGCCTTGACATTCATTATGAAAAATTAAAAGATTATTATACCCAAAAGCAGTAAAACTGAAAAGCGTAGGCCCTGCTTAAAGTTTATCCCTCGATGGCATAACATATGAAACGTAAGCATATTCAGGTAGTGACATTTTTATGTTTCGCTTTTATGAAACCTTTGGAAGTGTTATCAGAATGTATTATGATGTATACTCTCGTGTAGGAGTTGCATTCCCTCTGATTCATATTCAAACGTGAGTAACATCAAGCACAGTGGCGTATTACAGTTAGTGGTGTCCCGGGGAATTTCCCGATATGTAACAGTACTGGAACCTTTCCATGAAAAAAGCGGAATGCCATATCTTAAAAACCGATCATAGAATGTTCTTGAAAATAATCCCATTATGTAACTTACATTTTAATTACTTGAAAGCAGCTAACCTAACCAACCTTGGGGAATGGCAAAAAAAAAAAAAAACGGGGTCTGGTACAGTACTATAGTAGATTCACATCAACCGTGCATTTGACGTCTAGGCCAGTCCCTTAAGACGCTCCTGATTAGCTGTTGATAAGCCATTCGCTGGGCTGGAAACTCTCGGTCTCTCAAGAGAGTCCACATAGGAAGGATCTATGTTCCACGTCTCCAGAAATACGTATACCCCAGGAGAGGTGGAACATAGATCCTGCCCTTATGAACTCTCGAGAGAGACTGAGAGTTTACAGCCCTGTCATTGGCTTATCAACAGCCAATCAGGAGCGTCGTAAGGGACTGGCCTAGACATCAAATGCATGGTTGATGTGAATCTACTATAACATTCATCGGAATTTGCCGCCAGCAGCGGCCTCTGAAAGCAGCCCCATTCCCGTGCTAAAAAGTACTAAAGTGGCGAAATTAAACGCGCCTTTTAAGCCTTAACATCTCAATCATTTATTTCATTTCATAAAGCTAAACCAAAAGACACAGCAGATTTACAACAGAACCCTACGAGCTTTGATTAGAAGTGAATTTGCTAATAGCAACACCAAAGTCCAACTAATTAGTAATTTCATGCTCTATTTACAATATAGCGAGGTTTGACAATCTGAGCTGACTCATAGGTGATCTTAGATGGTTTTTGATTACTTTTAACTTGGAGAAGCTTTGCTCACAACTGGCTCAAAAGATGCAAAAGTGCCAACACGCGGTACATTCTCCCCCCCCACCCCCACCCCCAACCCAACTTGCACAAATGATCTAGCAGTTTCAAAACCCAGAAACCAACCAAACCACGCTTTATAGGATTAGAAACTTACTTCAACTTCGCAGCGATCATGAATAAAAAATCTAACATTTTTGAGTGTTCAGAATTACACTACCTCTAGAGTTTCCATGTAGAACTGATACGCAATATAAAACTCCTCTATTCAAAACTGTGTTAAGTTTCAGTCAGTCAATGGAGTCTGTTTGAATGGAACCGCTGATGAAGTTTTTGAAGATTTTTGTAGGCTAAGTCTGTTACACACACGCTGTACATACACACGCACACATACATACATACATACAATGTTGCACATAATTATATACTATTATATAAACATTTAATATTATATAATATATATATATATATATATCTATATTAGTATATATAATCTATATAGATTATAAGGTATAAATTAATATTTGATGTATTTATATGCATGAATGTATGTATATAAAATCATTGTGCGTGTCCACGAGTGTAAGTGGTCACCTGTGTTTGAGTGAATAAAACTATTCCTCTATTCACCCCTAAAATGAAGGATTATAAGTAAATTACTGATGAAATATATTGCCACCAAAGCTGTTGGAACATGATTGGTTGTATTTAATATCAGCATACAAAAATGAAATGTCTAACCCTGAATATTATGCATTAATCTAGAAAAAAAAATTCTTTTCGAAATCTCTCCGTAAAACATTCATGATAGCTTTTGAATCACTATCAAAATCATTTGATATATATCTTAGGGACATTGTAATACTATAACTTTCTCAAAACTTTGGTAAGGTTTGCTGCTCAATTTCTTGACTCACAATCGATTATAACTGACATTTAGTCTCCGCTCCGCTTTTTGATGACTCAAGATAAGAGGTATCTTTTAACTGTTATTTTAGAAATAAATTTTTCGAGAATTGGATATCAGCAAATCTTTATTTTTTTTTTTTTACGATTGATTTTTGCGTGGAATCGTCATTACATTGACCTACGAGGTATGTACAAGTTTAACTTCAAGTACTGCCTGGAGTGATTTACCTGCAGCGA
>NC_061108.1:87164187-87171687 GCF_015104395.2 Macrobrachium nipponense
TTATTCTTTTTTTTATTTCTATTCCTACTAATGAAGACCATAAAGTGTTTTTTGTAGTCATCCTCATTCTATTATTTCCTTCCTCTGTTAGAATACCGTTACGATGAATAACTTTTCTGATCCAGTTGATTTTTTATTTACTACATTTCCAAATATTTCTACTACATCATCTGTAGTTTATTTAGTTGATATCGTCCATTTAATTTGTCTCCTCCTTTAATTGCAAATGATACTAAAAATTACTTGGTCTGTAATTTTCCCATGAAAATTTGTCGCAATGATTCAGTTCCTGCAACTGAATCACTATTAAAATGAACTTGATAATTCCCTTATATGTTTTATTATATATGCATTTAATGTTTTCCATGAATTTATTCATATATGCATTTATTTATTCAATGTGTGTGTGAGTGTGTGTGTGTATTTACTAGGCATTGATTGAAAAATTAGTTTAAGATGACCATGGACAATTATATCAATTAAGCTAATTTAGTGGTTGAATATTCAAAACTTTTATTTCGACTATCAGGAACGAATGTAAGGTTTTGTTTAAGGGAAAATTTTTGAAGCCTGTATCATTGATTTTGACAAATATTTTTCTAAATCTTTAAGAAGTGGGATACTCATACAATCTCTAAAAAGCTTTTATGTGTTATATGTCTTAAAATGCGTTAATGCATGCTTCCCCCTGGCCAAAAACTTCTCTTTTTCAACGTTGGAAGAACCTGAAAGAATGGAGTACCTTGCCCACTGCTGATAAGCCCACGCCATGTTTAAACCCTTCTTTTTATGCCCCTAATTTAGTGCTGAATCTCGTAAGAGTACAAAGATTCCAGGAACAGAGCGTCCCCATAAATTTCTCTTTGGAGTTTGGTGTAATACTACCGACGTATGGTAGGTCACGTATTTAGGAAGGAGGACAATGTATATACGCCTCTAATGATAAGAGGGAGGGATAACAAAGAGAGACCCTGGCTTTTTGTTTTTAGATGGAGAGAACAAAAAGCAAAAAGGGTTTGAATCTCACGTCAGAGATAAGTGTTGAATAAATGTGATTATGCAACATTCCAGGAGACTGAAAGGGATGTAATGGCTACTCTTGAGAACTTAAAAGTTGACGTTCTCAGTATCCCTTTGGTTTTATGAACAAATTGGTATTCATATACCTAAAGATATGTTTTCGGAAACTATTCGATTATGTTGTAGTAAAGTTTGAGCAAAAGGAAAACTGAAAATTTCATAGGAATATTTTCATTCATAGAAATTTAAATAAAGAATAATATTTGAAAGATCTAAAGCTTCACTGAACGAATCTTTTAATTTGTAATTAGATGCTAAATAAAAAAAACAGTAAAATTTTCTTTAATATTGCTACTTTGAAAAATAATGGGTATTTTGATCTCACCAGATGATTAAACACCTGGCAATATTTATTACACAAATTTTATATCTTCAACGAGATTTTGATTGGCGATTAACAGAGAGAGAGAGAGAGAGAGAGAGAGAGATGAATGAACTATCCTACGAAAATAACACATGTCGCGTGTTGTGTCTAGGACTACCTGCTGTGGCACGAGAGAGAGAGAGAGAGAGAGAGAGAGAGAGAGAGAGAGAGAGAGAGAGAGGGCGCGGGGTGTAAGTTCGCCAAACTGAAACAAAGGAACAAACCTGCTATTTTTCTAAATACTTTGGCTTTAAAGCAGATAGATAGATAGATAGATAAATAGATAGATAGATAGATAGATATCATATCCCCACTTTATGCTTCACATACTGGCTGCCACAGGTTTATCAACAGTTTGTTGAAGCATCGTGCGCAGTGCGTTGAGGGTTTTGTGCTTCTTTGGCAAGTAGATCTTTGCATTTAGATGACTGCTCCACTCCTTTTTTCCATCCTATTCTACATCCTCTTCTCATCTTCTCCCCTTTGAATGAATCATTTTTCCCTCATCCTATCGTCCCCCATTCTCTCTGCATAAGCAAACCATTTAAAAAATACCCAGATTTATCAATTCATCTACTCTAACCTTATTAGTGCTTCAACTTATCTCACCCTTTCAGACCTTTAACTGCATATACTGCAGATATATTTCCTGGCAACAGCTCAAGGTCATCTTCAATCTTTTGGCAATGTACCCGTTTTGCAGAATCACTAAGGAAAGTTGGTTAAATGCCTTCATTCATGCTAACTGTAACTTCCATTGACGCGCTAGGTGTCTTTCTCTACAGACCCTTGCTACCTTGCCCTTTCAGTTAGTTTGTGACTCACCTTTCCTTTAATGATACCATCGTGAAAGGCAAGCCCAATTAAGGTATGAGCTTACTGGGAAATACAATATTGCCCTCACCCCACAATTCTAGGGTGTGTATGCTACCATTTTATTCATGAAAGATATATTGCTTGTGTGGATAATTACTTGACCTTATGCTGTAAAGGCCACAGATTTTAAGGGTATCTGCATCTGTACTGTGCTTCATTGAATTTTCATCTGTAATTTATATGCCCTTCAAGGATTATGCTATATTGTTCGAAAGCTGGTGCTAGATAGCCTTTGCTTTATTCAAGAAAAATCTCTTATCAGTGTGAATAATTACTGTAAAGGCCCCAGAAACTAGTGTCATTTAGGGTATCTGCAACTATACGCTGCTCCATTAAGTTTTTATTTGTATTTTATGATGTATATGTGTAAGGGCTGGACCCACTTATGTTTAAGTGTCAGAGACAGTCCCTTGTTTTAACTTTAAAATTCGTAAAAGAGCGAACTGCAGTTGAGACTTTAGAAGTCTCTCTCTCTCTCTCTCTCTCTCTCTCTCTCTCTCTCTCTCTCTCTCTCTCTCTCTCTCGGCAGGCAAGTAATGCAGTAATATAGAAGGATGTCGGGAAACTCTTGAAGTTATATTAAATATATATATTCTGGAAGTAGTCTTACATCATGAGATAGATGTTTCAAGAAGGACGTTATACTAAGAGAGTCAGAGGAGGAAGTGATACAATCGTTCTCTGTGTACATTCAAAGAAATAACAGAGTTATGTTACAAACACACGAACACCTCTTTTAGACCATGCTGTTTCAACATCTTATTTAGTTCTCGCGGGAGCTGAGCCTAGTTCCCAGCTCAAGGATGATGTCCGTTCATGTGTTTGTTGTTATGATTATCTAGCATTCGTGCACAACCTGTGACTATTTTTGGGAGCTTTTTCCTGTATGCCCTGTGACCTTCCGTGTTATGCTTTTATTATAAGGAATGTATTACATTTCCTTTTATTATGTAATTGGCAGTACATGTCCCCTTCAAGAATTATGCTATATTGTTCGAAAGCTGGTGCTGGATAGTCTTTGCTTTACAGTATGTTCTGTTTCTTTTTAGCATTATTATTGTATTCATTTATTACCAATAATTCAACAAGTTTCATATAATTATTGAATATGATAGGTAGGTGTGGGGTCAAGTGCATTGCTTTGCTCTGGGGCGACGATGCTAAATACTTATCTAAATCCATCACTTCACTTCCTCTTCTATCCATATTTACATTCATTGTTTCATCGTAATTCATAACCTTTCACTAGTATCAATTTCTATAATGATTCCTATCTTCAAACCACTTTTAAAATCTTTCATAAGTTTGCACAGTTCATATTCAGTATCTTTGCTGATATATGTCACCTGCTAACCTGAGCCATTCCACACTTTATTCATATATATATATATATATATATATATATATATATATATATAATATATATATATAATATATATATATTATAATATTACATATATATATATTAGTACTTACTCTAGTTCTGAAATAAAAGCTTTTACTTGACTTCAAGAATTTAACTAAATTGTTTGTATAAAAAGCTTTTTGTAAATCTAGAAATGACTTGTGCACCATTTTCTCTGTACCTGTACATTTCTCACTCAAATGTTTTGCAACAAACGCTTGATCGTCAAGCTATCTTCCCTAGCATTAAAGGTAATGCCATTCCCCTGTAACTCTTACAATCTCTATAGCGCCTCAGTGGCGTGGTGGGTATGGTGTTAGCGTGCCACCTCAGTGGAAGCGAGTTCGATTCTCGGGCATTCCATTGAGGTGTGAGAGATGTGTATTTCTGGTGATAGAAGTTCACTCTCGACGTGGTTCGGAAGTCACGTAAAGCCGTTGGTCCCGTTGCTGAATAACCACTGGTTTCATGCAACGTAAAAACACCATGTAAACAATAAACAAACAAATTTACAATCTCTATAATCTTTCTCTTATACAGGAAAATACTTAATCATAAATATCACTTCAACTGGGAACTTTTAATGATCCAGACTACTTCCGTACACACTGAGCGGTAAATGAAATTCTACATATACATAAAGTTATGATTGAATGGCTGACCAGGGTAATTGTGGTATTTCTTGACAAGGGAACAGTTCAATAGAATGATGCTAATTGTATGTAAACATATATGGGAGACGGTAAAATTAAAAGAGTATTCCAAAGTGAAAAGGTATGCTGGGAAGAAAATTTGTTATGAATGGACTGTAGGATAAATGGGTCTTATTGTTTACAGAACGGTTTTTATAGGCAAGGAAGAAAAATAAGCAAATAAAAAGTAAGAAGATAATTAAGCAAGATGTGACCAGTTGTATCTTTGTGTTGGTGCATAGAGGCAAGAAGATGAAGCAATGAATGTCATGGATGGCGAAAGAGTGAAACCAGATGATTTTTGCAGGTGGTAGTGAGAAGTACTAATTATGGTAGAATGTGGCGGCAATTAAGTCAAAACCGAAGCAAAAATGGTATCTAAGATTGTAAATAATAATTGGAAAGTTAATTGGAGCTGCTAGAAAAGCCAAGGTGGGAATGCATAAAGAGCTTATTTATTTATATCTCCTATATAGTAGTTGAGTGCGGATGGTGAGCGTGATTGAGAGAAAAACTGAATCTCCTGAGAGCTTTTTTCATTACATGGAGCGTAAAAAGTATTGAAAAACTTAAAAATGTGAACAAATGTAGAAGTGCTTCGAAACTTTACATTCATGAAAGGTTGGATCAGTTTCTTGAGGCGGTGATGAATTGAAGCATATATATATATATATATATATATATATATATATATATATATATATATATATATATAAATATATATATATATATATTATTTATTTATTTAATATCTAATAATATTATAATTTATTTATTTACATTTTTTATTAGTAAAGCAGCAATAAATTTTACGCTCTAATTATAATCAGTTTAATTTTGATATATGTCCACTGGGAATACGAAAAAGATTTGGTAAAAACATGTTTAGTTTATAAAAGTGTATGAAAATAAAGAAATTTTAAATATGAAGTAGATGGACATAGAGATATATAAGTCCAAGAGGCAGAAAATCGAAGCACATGTCCAGGGACACTTATGATCGGGCCACATTTTCTCAGAATGAAAAATGTCCAGGGAAAAATTCTTCGAGTTCTTTATGAATACTGTAATGTTCATAACTTATAGCTAGTAAATTCTTCATTTCAAACATATATCACAATATTTAAGGAAATCACTAATATTTTCGGCTTGAATTAATACCTCATTATATGAATACAGAATTTACTCTAAATTGAATTAGGAAGGAGGCAATAGGTGTTATCTTCTAATGAAAAATAGCCCTATCTATCGGAGTTCTAGATAACTTAATTTTATCTGCCGTCCCTTAATCACCTTTTGATGGGAGTCATTTGATGACTCCCATTTCCTGCAGACGTTGAGTGGCACCTTGAGGGAATACATGCAACTCTTAAAAAGTTTAAATCACTTCGATTAGTTCGGACCTTTTTTGGCAGTGTTGACGATTCTTCATCCCGGAATTCCTAGGGAAAAAATCCATAGAATCTCACTGCTGGCAGTCTTGTATTTCTGCTCATGATTGGTCGCTTTCCATTTGTAATGTGTTTGTTTATTTGGCTCCTATGTTATATACCTTCTATTACCACTTATGGAAAGTAAAATAAAAGATGAGGAACTTACGCAGATTCTTGACAATGAATAATCTTCTACTTTTTTATAATATTTTTTTTTCTTTTTTTGTAGAAATGGATGTTTTAAAAAGAGGAAGCAAAAATAAAACATTAGCATAAATATTGTCTAAACTCTAAAGAATGGAGCACGAGCGCACAGTTCTTTCTGAAATACTTTCATATCAAATACTAAGCCTACAAAAAAAAAAAAAAAAAAATTGTCGTTGACATTCTATGCTGCTATATAGAAGTATTGTCTCAGTCGGACGTATTCGGATCATGTTATTCTCCAATCTACATATCAAACACTAGCAAATTCATAAAAAGCTCGCTGATTTAATATTACTACAATCCACACCAAACAATATCCTGAAAAATCCGAGCATTGTAGCGTATCAATTCCACGTTTATAACCGTAATCAATGAACGTCATAAATAATTTTTGATTTATGATATATGCATTTCGCTTTGAATATTAACGCCTAAGTGCTATAAAATTAACATTAGCCATAATTGTTTTATTTTCATAACCACTATCATGAATTGTTAACATCAGTAATATCGATAGTGATTATATTGAAAAATTGCAACAAAAAATATACAAATTATTAAGGTAAAACCTAGATTAATAAGCAGTAATTATTAATATATACATTATTTAACTTTCATTTACTATTAGTTGCTCTATCTATTTTTTTTAAGATAAGTGCCAGCCTGCCTTGTATGATAAAAATATTTAATTTACAATGAATGTAACATCAGTTTTATATATATATATATATATATATATATATATATATATATATATATATATATATATATATATATATATATTATATATATATATATTATATATATATATATATATCTATATATATATGTATTGTTATTAATTTATATATATATATATATATATATATATATATATATATATATATATATATATATATAGATATACATTTATAATGAATGTCATAAATATTAGCTTCCTACGGCACATTAGTAAGTATTAACACTGACTGAAGAGGAGAAATTAGTGAACATGCTTTGGACTCCTGCTGTTTCATTCTCTCAAGTAATCACACAAGTAATTCGTCGACAAAGTCTGTTCGCTCACATTTCTCATTGTTATTTGAAGATTACTAAATTATGTTCATTAGAATGGCAATGAATTCACTTAATTGTAGATAAACAAATTTCCGGTTTAGTGGACGTTTACTTATTCTCTTCCCTCTAAATCGTGTATATCATAATTCTTTTCCTTGTCAGAATTCTATTATTACATCTCTGGTTTCCGTTTTATCCCTCAACAATCGACTCTCTTACACCTTGTAACTGGTCTTCAGACTGTTATTTCATCTAGAATATTATGTCTTCCACTTTCCTCAACATTCAACCTTTTTAAATCCGATATTTTTTCAATATAATTTGAATTCATTCTTTTCCCTTCAACACTTATTAGTTTGGACCTAGTTTCGGAGAGATAAAGGAGAG
>NC_061108.1:87176687-87224187 GCF_015104395.2 Macrobrachium nipponense
TACGCCATTAGTTACAGACGTTTTAAGATTTGATAAGGAACAGTAGTATACTGCGTTCTTTACACAAATCAAATAAGAAATAAGTGTACGCTGCACTATCTTTTTTAATATTTTGATAATTTGTTGATGTATGTATATATCTATCTATCTATCAATCTATCTATCAATCTATCTTAATCTATGCTACTATCTATCTCTTTCTATCTATCGTATCTATCTATCCTATCTTATCTATCTATCTTATCTAATTTATATATATATTAATATAATATATATATTATTATATATGTATATATAAATATTATATTATTATATATATATTTATATATATATATATATATATATGTATGTATATATATTTATATATATATATATAATATATATATATATATATATATAATATATATATATATATAATATACGGGTTTCCGTTCCTTTTGAACGAAACATTAAGAGCCAATGATAATTTCAACGAAGGTTGATTTTAAGCGATTGTCACGAATGGTTGTTACCTCAATTTGCCGGTAATAGTTAACTACTTGAATGCAGTTAGCTCAATTTTTTTTTCAATGGTTAACTACTTGAGTGGCCTTTGATGAGATTTGCACATCACTTCTATTTCTTTTCTTTGAAATTTCGAATTCTGTAGTCCGTTCTTAGAAACATTCAAAACTAACCCGTCATGGATATTATAGTTTCCAGTCGTGGCAAAAACAAAGGATAAAGCTACTCAAACGACAATTTCATGACGTTGTGAAGTGAACGGCTGTAAAGGACGATTGAGCGAAATTAAAAAGTAGCATATCTAGGAAGCAATTGATCCTACAGTACTAATAATTGGGCGCATAGGTTTGTTTTCCTTATGGCCTAGTCAAAACTCATAAGGAAAACAAACCTATGCGTCCAATTATTAGTACTGTAGGATCAATTGCTATAAAACTATCTAAATATCTTTACGTTAAACTTTTATCCCCGCTACTAGGAACTGTATCTAATTCACACATCCGGAATTCTCTTGATCTTGTGGAAAAATGAAATAACATTGTACTAAACCCTAGCGATATTTTTGTCAGTTTTGATGTATGTTCTTTGTTTACAAAAGCCCCTATTGACTCTGTGCTAGAATATTTAAGTAATGAACTTGTACTGCATGAATTGCCTATGTCCGTTAGTCATATAATTTCCTTAATTAAGTTATGTATTTGTGATTGCAGATTTATTTTTAATGGAGAATATTACCAACAAATATTCGGTATGGCCATGGGTAACCTTTTATCACCTCTCCTTTCAAACTTATATATGGAATTTTTTGAGAGACAACACCTCCCGAATATCACACTTATCCCCTTAAAATGGTTCAGATATGTCGATGATATCTTAGTAGTCTTACCTGGTGGTATCGATGTAAATGATTTACTGTCTAAATTGAATAATTTAGTGCCATCCATAAAATTCACTGTTTAAATTGAAAATAACAATGTCATCCCTTTCCTAGATGTATTAATACATAGAGAATCTTTCCAATGCAAATTCAGTATTTATAGAAAAACCCACAAATAATTTAACATATGTACATTTTTTTATTCTGGCCACCAATCTTAATATTAAAATTTCAATTTTTTCTTCTATGTTCCTACACGCTTTGCGTATCACGAGTCCACAATATCTGGACCAAGAAATAGAATACCTAAAAAAGATAGGAAACGATCTCTGCTACCCACCTCATCTAATTAATTTTTGTTATCAAAAAGCTCACAAAAAGTTTTATAATGTTGCTATTAATGAAAAAGAAATGCCTCAAAATGTACTCAGCTTACCTTATTTTCGTGGATTTGAAACCATAAAATCAATATTTAAATCGTTTAATGTTAATGTAGTGTTCTCTTATAACAATACCATTAAAGATATGCTAATTAAGAATAGTCCCGTAACAAATAACAACATCATTTACAAAATTCCTTGTAAGGATTGCCCATCGTTTTACGTTGGTTAGTCTAGTAAAAATTTATGTGTTCGGAATTAAGCAGCATATGTATTCAGTTGGAAACAGCCCAGAATTCAAATGCACTGTTTTATCCATCTGATTGAAAAATCTCATTGTATTAATTGGGGTGATACCTCGGTAATTGCTAGATCTAATGATTATGTTTACAAGAAATTACTGGAATCGGCAATTATACAAATCACTAATAAAAACAACCTAAATCTTAGTCTGGGAATGTACCATTTGGACCCATATATTTGTAAGATGTTTATGAAGGACCTCAAAATAAATGAACAACTAATAAATTAGTCCCACATGTATATAGTTATTATTTTCCTCTCTCTCTCTCTCTCTCTCTCTCTCTCTCTCTCTCTCTTCTCTCTCTCTCTCTCTGGTTCGATATTCTCTCTCCCTCTTTCTTTCGCTCGATATATACATATTTATATTTTCTTTCGTCTTTCATTAATAACAATTTTTGTTGGGAAATTTGTGTAAAAAAATTCTTCATGATATTGAAATTGTATCTGCTCCCGTGTTTTTTTTTCAAAATGTACTGTTTTCCGGAAGAATCACTTGTTTACGCGGGATCCCTCAAGGTGTGGCTAGCCTCTGGCGACTCGTCCTTTCTGTAGAGTGAAAATCGCCCTTATGGCTAAGCTGGTAGTGTCAGTTTGTATATTAAGCCTTCTTTTGACTATGTGTTCCTTTGTAAAAATCAGTTTGCCTCAGTAAAGGGTCCTGAACAGGACCGAAAGTACTTGGCTATCTTCGCTTTTTCATTTTTTCCTTTGTGGCAAAAAAACCTTTATTTATATATATATATATATATATTATATATATATATATATATAATATATATATATATTATATTATATATAATATATATATATACACACACGCTACACACACACACACACACACATATATATATATATATATATTACTATATAGTATATATATATATATATATATATATATATATATATAGTACACGATAAAGAAGATCAAGGGCAGGAACACGAAGAGATTCACGTTATGCTTTAATCATACGTTTCGTGACAACATCGCCACTTCCTCAGGGATTTTCTACAAAATAAAATATGACATGTTAACATAAAATAAGAGCTGATTACAAGATCCAACAGTTGAAAAGTTAAAACAGTTTAATGGGTAAAATTACAATTCTTACACTCAAGTTACATGCACACTTGGTTAAAACTGAGAACAGAAGCACAAAACTTACAAATGACGTGAAGAACATTTGAAAATTTCAGCTAAATTACACACGTACATAAAAAGAACAAAACACAATCAAAAGCAAAAGTCATATATTCATAAAACCACAGCCAAAATGCTCCACACTTAACCAACCTTTCAGCATCAAAGATGAAAACACACTAAAAGTAAACAACGCCAAGATGCACATGGAATGACAGAATATTTAGGCGAAAAACAAGGGGACAGTAGAGGAATGGTTGTTTAAGGTTGGAACTCGTAGTTTGATGTTCAGAGTTTCCAAAATCAACATTTTGTTGAGTTCCCTTGTTTGGCCAATAATTCTAAAATCTTCGTATTTGATTGTGGTTTTACATTTAATAGCGTGATTCCTTATATAAGATGTTTCTGAGTTAGATAGCTTATATCCAGTTCTATAACTAACGCCCCAATGGGAATCGGCCCTGACCCTGAGAAAACGCCGGGTAGATCCCACATATTTTCCCAGATTACACCTGGGACAAGTGTATTCATAAACGACTCCCGACGTCATCAAAGGGCAGAGCCGATCTTTAAACTTGAAAAGCGAGCCAATGGTGTTTGGATTCTTAGGTATAAGCTTTAGATTTATGGCTCCAAAATGTCTGTGTACATACAATCTTGGTAAATTCTTTTCGAAAATTGTCATTTAAACTGGCATAAAGAGGGCGCTTGGGGACCTTTAAACATATGAGCTGTTCAGAAACCCTTTTATTAAGTAGTTTATTTAAAATTCTATAAAAGATCTTAAAAGGAAAGCAATTATTAGAGAAGTACTGGAGGAGAAAAGTAATTTCGTTGTGGAAGAGAGACCAGCTAGAGGTAAGAGACAGAGCACGATAGAGTAAGGTATATATCGAGTTAAGTTTGAAATTGAGCAAACAGAAACTATAAAAGTTGGAACCAAGACCAGTAAATGTTTCTTTCTAAAAATTGAAGTACTAAAACCTCATTTTCCTTGGAGACCAGAATATCTAGGAAGGCTAATTTTGAATATTACTGTGGTAATTATTAACAAAATCTAGGAACCTGTCAGCATCGAATTCATGCTTGAATAAGATAAAAGTGTCGTCCACGCAGCGTGAGTAAAACAGAGGGCGGAAGGTCAAGGGGCATTCGTCCAAAATGCGCTCCTCCGGGAGCACATGAATATGTTCGCAAAGATAGGACCAAGAGGAGACCCCATGGCCATGAACTCAATTTGTTTAAAAAGCTGTCCATTAAAAAGAAATGCCGTGTCCAGCACGGCCAATTCTAAAAGAGCTTTAAAATTCGAATAACTAAAATTACAGTAAACAGACTCAGGTTCGGAGAATAGCTTATCAAGAATAATGCTTATGGTCTCTCTTACAGGTACGTTGATAAATAGTGACTCGTCATCAAAACTAGTCATGAATAAGTCAGAGTCCTGGGTTAAAATATGTTCTTTAAATTGTTCAGAATTTTTAAGGGTATACTGATTAGTGGCCAGCGGTTTCAACAGAGGGACAAGAAATTTTGCCAGTTTATAATTGGCTCACTCTTCAAGTTGAAAGATCGGCTCTGCCCTTTGATGACGTCGGGTGTTGTTTATGAATACACTTGTCCCAGATGTAATCTGGGAAAATATGTGGGATCTACCCGGCGTCTTCTCAGGGTCAGGGCCGATTCCTATCGAAGAGTTAGTTTTTAGCCTAAATATTCTGTCATTCCTTGTGCCTCTTGGCGTTGTTTACTTTTAGTGTTTTTATCTTTGATGCTGAAAGATTGGTTAAGTGTGGAGCTTTTTGGCTGTGGTTTTATGAATATATGACTTTTGCTTTTGAGTGTGTGTTGTTCTTTTTATGCATGTGTGTAATTTAGCTGAAATTTTTAAATGTTCTTCTCGTCATTTCTAAGTTGTTTTGTACTTCTGGTCTCAGTGTGCATGTAATTTAAGTGTGAGTATTGTAATTTTACCATTAAACTGTTCGATCTTGTAATCAGCTCTTATTTGATGTATATATATATATGTATATATATATATATATATATATATATTATATATATATATATATATATATATATATATATATATATATGTATAATATAATATATATATATATATATATATATATATATATATATATGTATATATATATATATATATATATATATATTATATATATATATATATATATATATATATACATATATAATATAAAAACATAAAAATAAGAGCTGATTACAAGATCGAACAGTTTAATGGTAAAATTACGATATATATATATATAAAATATATATATATATTATATATATATATATATATATATATATATATATATATATATATATATATATATATATATAGTACGGCCCCATCGACGAGAAAGAGGTTAAATCTGATATAGTATACAAATTTGTCTGTGCTGACGAGCAATGTCAGTCCCCCAAAAATGCTATATCGGACACACAACCACCACACTCAAACGTCGCATGCAGGCCCACAGAAACCAAGGAGCCATTCATCAGCACTTTGTGGATACCCACAATAAAAAACCATCATTACAAGAACTTCTCACAACATAACCAAAAATAATACACAAGGAAGGCAACTACAATCGTTTATTGATATCAGAAGCAGTCAGCATCGCAATGCAACGTCCCAGCTTAACATCCAAACGTGAGGGCAGACCGTTCTTGCCCCTCGTGTAGGAGGCAGACCTTCAACCGCGTGGGACAAAACCCCCACACGCGGACAGGAGCGCACACTGACTTTTCAAGTGAATTAAACATATATGTAATTAATATCTATTTATGTATAATGTGTATATATAACTTACTTTCAACTTTTTTATATAATTTCTGTTGTTAACATATTATTTATGTCTTATTTTTATGTTCCACTATAGTCTTTTGTAAATACTTAAAACTAGGTATCTCACAATTGTACTACCTTTCCGTTCTCATGACGTCAGAAAACGCATGTAGGCTCATATTTGTATCAGTACGCTTGAAAACGTCAATACGTATAGGTTGACGAAACGCTGTCGCGTGTAAAAATACTGGAGTAAATGGAAGAACCCCATTATGTGTCCATTAGTAACCTGAACAATGAAGTAAAGAAAATAATTAGAAAATATGAAGCAATTTCAAAAAAGCTGGTTAACAGTGAGAAAGCCATTCTATTCAATGAATGTTATATATATATATATATATATATATATATATATATATATATATATGTATATATATATATATATATATATATATATATATATATATATATATATATATATATATATTTTACATATATATATATGTATATGTATATATATATATATATATATATATATATTATATATATATATATATATATATATATATATATGTATATATATATATATATATATATAGTATATATATATATATATATATATATATATATATATATATATTTATATATATATCTATATATATATATATATATATTTATATATATATATATATATATATATATAATATCTATACATATATATATATATATATATATATATATATATATATATATATATATATATATATATATATACAAATGTAAACATTGTCCCTTTCACAATATTCGACAAAGTTGCTATTATTGCGAGAAGTTTATGAACGACCTCTAATGTATAATACTAATTCGCACGAAAGAGAGAAGGGTTAAAGTTGGACTAAGTTCTGCAGTTATCAGTGGGATAGAGAGGTCGTCAGAGATTTCAGTCGTTTAATATGCAAAAGTTTTAGGAAATAGAATGGGTATATGAAATATAAGAAAATACAAAAAAATCACTTGTAGAAAGTTGCTGAAACACAGCTAAGTGAGAGTTTGGGCTTTTCTTGAAGAATAATATTTTTAGAGGATAATATTTTCATTTATCTGATTATATCCTAGGCAGCATTATTTTTGAGTTTATCTTATTGTAAAAATACACGTTGAAAGTTATTTCTCTGCATGAAACCTGGTTAAATGAACGAAAATTCATACGAAAAAGTTTTATTTTCTTATGTTGAAGAGTGAAACGGCACTTTAGTGAACAAGAAAAATCTTTTGAGATAATAGATAAAAGAAATAACCAAATTCAAAATAACTTTCTTCCTTCTTTACAAAATGACTCATGTACATCTCACATATTTCACAGTTTAATCGAGTCTTCCTAAATTCACGTGGGTTTTACGACCCCTTTGGCCGTAATACAGGTTCTTTATATTTCAATAATCACAGGGATCGTAGGCAGTAAGAAAGTACACAGGGTATGAGGAATGTGGACACAAAACACCAGAACAAAATTAACAATATTTAATTACAAAATACACTTAACACTAAATAAGCCTTGTGAGGAACCTTAACATTAAATACACAAAATACAAGGAGCAAATAACAGCTCACAAGGACTCCTAATACTGAAAGCTAACCCTAACAAAGTAAAGGAAAGGACATAACATGCCAAAGGCTCAAATAATACTACGGGCCCAATAATGAAAAAAACCACTAACCTATAATTATAAGATTGAAGGAAGACTAGAGAAAATAAAGACAGGAAAACCTTAAATCTCCTACTTAACAGTGTTGGTACTAAACTTAAAACTAAATTCAAATAATATTCTGAGGGACAGTAAATACCCAATACCGACAACTCAACAACATACATATATATACAAATATAATTGATATTTAAATACGCAAATCCTCGCGTATAACGAAGTGCACAGGAGTTCAACGGAAGTTGCTTCAACCTCCCAGCAGCTATACGGGGGAGCCCACAAAATTGTCCAGGTAGACCCAGGGGTCGAGATAATTTCCGAGGGACAACACAGGATAATCACCTCTTACCTGGCAATTGCCTCCCTACGAGCCTCCTCACGAGCCCTTAGCTCCTCCTTGGACAAGCAGCTGAAGACGGACAGGACAGTGGTTGGCGTACGCCTCCTACGTGGCGGGACAGCGACGACCACGTCTTCCGCCAATCCTCCGGCGGGAATCAGGAGTACAGGCGTCGCAAGTGACGATAACCTGCGCTATCACAGCCGTGATCAAACTCCACAATGCACATACGCCACGTAGATGGCTCAGCACATCTACGGAAAAACCATTCCAAGGGAGGTCCGTCGGAGTATTCCTCTAAAAAGGCGTGAGATAAATCTCCGGAAGGCTGCCAACAAAAGAGCGTACGTCCAGAAGCTTATACAGGCCCGAACTATTTTCGGCCGGCCTCCACTCACAGCACTACAGTTCCATTCCAACTCGAAAACAAAATAAAAACAATCGTTAACACGATAGTTAGGTAATTCACAACAAGAGGAGGAATCACTGAGCAAAAACACTGAACGTTACGTTAACGTAAAAACAATACAGCTGCTGAACTAAATATAAGAGAACACTTAAAACTAAGTTACAAGGCTGATTTAAGAAAATAAACAATCAATAAATTACGTTAATTTGACAGTGGGCCATACATAATTTATTTTCTCTACTCTCAAATCATTCCATTTTTGTTTGAAAACAATACTCTGAATAACACACCTTCCTTATCTAAACCCTCCTTTCTTTATCATTATTATTACATTTGTTCTCTCGTTCCATTTCTTGAGATAATCCTCAGTGCTCCTTTTGTATATTAAACAGTATTATACGTCTTCAATTTTTATTTCGCTATTATCTGTCCTTTATGAAGGGGTAACTAATCCTCTTAGCCAAACTGTTTTGTTATATTCTCCTCATTTAGTATTCTTTATCATTTTCATATAACAAACTATTCTTGTAGATTTTTCCAAAGAATGATTAATAATGAAAGAATGGGAATTACCTTCCCAGACTTAAAAATTACGTTTCCGGCTGCCATCTCTTAGTCTGGAAGCATACAAGGCAAAATATTCAGTCAAAATTCATTTTGTAAGACTTATTTCATTATTCTGTATTGAGATTTATTATTATATCTGTCAGAACTATTAACAATTATGTAATGATTTCCTTGCATTGTACCAATATATAGGAATGTGTTCCTAGTTATAAACAATTCATTACTATGATAGTGAATATATCGTAGTGAAGATTTAATTTAAGCTTGTGATAAAACAAAAGCGAGATGATAATAAAGAAAAAGCTTATTAGTTTCACATGTCCCTCCGTCAGAAGTATGTTACTGTTTAGATTACGGTCTATCAGTTCACAATAAGGGTTATACTCTCTTAAGAATAATGGAAAAGTTAATCATCTGGACTTATTAAATGAGCAACCCTGCCTTTCTTGTTCTTTTATCATTGTATAGCTATGTCCTTAATTTGTTATTCTTATGTGGTAGGGTCTCTCTCTCTCTCTCTCTCTCTCTCTCTCCTCTCTCTCTCTCTCTCTCTCTCTGTCTCTCTCTCTCTCTCTTACTGCAATGTTGTACATATCCCTAGTTTAGCTAATGAAGGGAACCTTAATATTCTAAATTCCGACTTACGCTCATTTCCTGTGTATTTTTTTTTTATTTTTTTTTTCTTTATATCTGGTCATTAAATAAAGAACTGTGCCAAGGTCAATTGATTTTATTACTTGAAATCACATTCCGTCGAGCCACCATTACCGATATTCTTTTTTTTTTTTCTTTTCTTTTTTATTCTCCGGGAAATACTGGCACTGTATTGAGATCCTTTCACGGAAAAAAGTGATAAGAAAGTAAGGAAAGAAAGGTTTGGAACAGGAGAAAGTCATATCTTCACTAAAAAATCAGGGAGTTCAATCACATTTTTTGTCCGTATTTCAGTGGATATATCGGTAGGTTTTTCCCTTCACTTTCTGTCCAGTTTTCCCCTTTGTCATTTTTGGAATCGGTTTTTCTAATGCTTAACTTTACCCGCTTTGGTCTTCCTAGATACCGAAATCTCCTCTTTCTATTATGACACTAAAGCAGTGTTGAGAACGTTTTTTTATCCTTGAAAACAGATGAAATGTATATGTTCACACATACACACACACACACACACACACACGCACACACACACACACACACACACACATATATATATATATATATATATATATATATATATATATATATATATATATATATATATATATATATATATATATATACACGTATATGTGTGTGTTGTATTTTACAGTCAGAAATATTCAGATTTTGTTGGCTAAAGATTTCTCGTTTTATAGTTATCAATATTTTACATGTGTTAAATCCATTAAACTCATGTAAATATACATACTGTCTTCTTCTTCTTCTTCCTCTTCCCAGCTTGTTCCCATTTTTATATGGGGTCACCGTTTCGGATGAGCCGTTTCCATCTATTTCTATCCTGCGCTTCTGCCTCATCAATCATTCCTTCTCATGTAAGTTTCCTCTCACAGTCCTTCCATCTCTTTCTTGGTCTCCCTCTTCTTCTCTTCCTTGCACCTCCACCCCCATAGTATGTCTCCCAGCGTGGTCCTCATCTCTCTCTCAACGGTGTCCATACCATCTCAGCCTTCCCTCCTGCACTTTCTTTGATACTTCCACCACCTTAGTCGACCCCTTATGTAGTCATTTCTGATCTATCCTCTCTTGTCACCCCAGACTCAATCCACCTAAGCATTCTCATTTCTGCCACATCCATCTTCCTGCTCTGTTTTTCTCATGCTTGCTGTTTCCGTACCATACAGCATTGCTGTTCTTACCACCGTCTTGTGAATTTTCCTTTTACCTAAGCGGGCACTCTTTTGTCACAAAGAACTTCCAGAGGGCTGCTCTCCAGTTGTTTTCCAGCCTGACTGTACCTGAGTTGTTTTTTTTTTACTTCTTCTTCCATACTTCCTCCGGCATTAACAAAAGATCCCAAATACTTAAACTTATCAACTCTCCTTATTTGCTCTCCACCAAGCTGAATACTTTCTCTATCATCCCCCTCAGTGGTGGTACACATATATTCTGTCTTAGATCTACTTATTCTCATTCCTATGTCCTCCAGTACTTGTCTCCATCTTTGCAATTTCACATAACTGTAATTTTTTAAATTATCCTACTTATGAAGAGCTTTAGCCACTCACTATCCTTAATTAAAGATTCTGTCATTCGTCTGTTAATGATATTGTTATTTTACTTATTTTACTAGGCTTATTTTCAAGCATTATTCACCTTATATAATTGTTATGAACCGTCTATGGTTCACCAGGTTCTTTAAATTCTAGAAGAATCGCGACTGGAAAAACTGGCAGTGAATGAGACCAACAACGGAGGAAGGACTCACAAAAAAAAAAAAGGTACCTTAAACTAATTTATTATTTATAATAGTATACATCATCTACACATGAGTCAGTAGCTAAAGTTATTAATCACTTTAAAATAAAAATAAAAGAAGTCAATACATAAATATCAACCAAATTGACATTATAACTAAATGAATGAATCATTAATACATGAGCAGCACAGTAAATAAATCTCACAAAACATAAGGGAATCATTGCAATAAAGGATCAGATAATAATCACATAATAGTCAGTCAATTAAACTTTGCAAATACACACAAATGACTGAACAAAAACTTGAGCAGTGTAGTAAACATTAGATATACTTATTAGTGATTGTACAACAAAAATTATACACTCTTAATTACACACTTCAATATAACTAGAACTTTTGTCTCAAAAATACTCTATGTCTTAAAAAGAAGAAATAAATACCAGAACTACAATAAGGTTACACAGAGGTGAGCTCAGAAAACATCACACAGACGAACTTGTCATTGAGACAGCCACACGCTGCCATCAGAAACGAAGCCACTCCAAGAGACGGGTCGAACTTCCAACGCAGCCAACAGACGAACTTTGTCGTAGAGACACCCACACGCTGCCATCAGGAACTAGCCACTCCAACAAGTGAGTAAAACTTCCAATGCAGCCAACAGACGAACTTTGTTGTAGAGACACCCACACACTGCTATCAGGAAAGAAGCCACTCCAGCTGATGAGTCAAACTTCCAATGCAGCCAGCAGACGAACTTTGTCATCATGACAGCCACATGCTGCAAACGGAGATGAAGCTACACCAACAGGCAAGGAGATCCCCAACCTCTTGTCGAGACCAACAGGTAAGTGATACCTTCAGCTGCTCCATACTGACCCCTCGAGTGCTACTGACTGACTAAAATCAGACATCGTCCGACAGGGGTCAACTCACTTTACCCCAAAAAGAAAGAGCAAGTTAATGGTTAACAGGTAAACACAAAGGAACATTCCTGGAAAAAACTGGCAGTGAATGAGGCCAACAACGGAGGAAGGAACTCAACAAACAAATAAAACAAAGGTACCTTAAACTAATTTATTATTTATAATAGTATACATTATATGAGGCCACCACTCGAACAACCGTCTATCTGCACAAATCAGTAATCGGAGAAAAACGCGATTGAAGTATTGCAATGTTACGTTATCATATTTCCGTTATTATTTATACTATGACATCATTCTTTTTTCAAAATGAAGCTAAAAGCATGCTCTTTACAAATAAGTGTGTAAATATTATCTGTCTATCCAAACTGTACCTCAAACAACAACTATAATGCAAAAAAACCTTTGCCAACAAAACCGAAAAGTTTGTCAACATTGGAATACATATATAAGTGATAATTATGAATGGCATGATGTCATTTTTTTTCTTCAACATTATATTAGCCTAGATTTTAGAAACTTAAATGATTAAAAACTAGTATAATTATAATGATGGGAAGAAGAAATATAAAAATTTAAAAACTTTATTGTATAAGAATGGGTGGTCTGTAAAATTATTCAGTTATGAAACTCTCCTTATGAACACCGTCTTTGGTCATCATTCATAGTAGGCCTACGTGGTGCAATCACATAAGTTTTTTTTACAAATAGCTAAAAAAAAAAAAAAAACAAAAATGTGTTAAAGCATACTATAGCCCTAAAAGCATGGTAGGATGCAAGATTTACTAGCACCATTTTTTTTTTGTATTTTACACATAATTATGGGCTAAAAAAAAAAGAGGGGCCCAAATTACTAACGTTTTTTTTCCCATTTAACACATCTGACTATCCAATATTGGGTACAGTAATGATAGGCTAATAGGTTTTAAAATTCAGTAAGGTATACTGTTTGGAAGGTATTTTCACTGGTTTTTTACCATAAAAAGACCGAGGAGTAATTACTTGTGCACTCACATTATTCTTTTCACACTGAGCACTACATTCTACTGCGTTGTTTTCAATTTCATTCGATTCCTTATGCTTTCTACCCATAGTTAATGATCACAATAACTGTTATTTTTGTCAGAAACAATGCTTAATGAAAATTATAAGGTAAACCACTGAACACGAGAACTTGACACCCAAACTAAGTGCCCTTTAAATATGACGTCATACCAAATCAAAGAACCTCATTGGTGGACCCATACAGATAACGTTTTGTTCGACAGAACATTATCCGGGCTCCTTTTCCATTGAATAACCGCTTATCTGCAAATTTTGCAGATATACTGTTGTTCGATTCATTTTCATCCCAGGCTCTTTCACTCGAATAACAACTCACAAATATTGCGCATTTATAATTCTAGTTACTCTCAGTCTCTCTAGATTATTAACGTGAAAAAACCATTTTTTTTTTCACAATTTCTAAACACTAGTATATAGAAGAAGAGTTGCTGGATTCGAAAGTATGTATAACTCAAAATCCGAAAATTTGCAGATAGACGGTTGTTCGAGTGGCGGCCTCATATACAAATGAGTCAGTAGCTAAAGTTATTAATCATTTTAAAATTGAAATAAAAGAAGTCAATAAATAAATGTCCGACAAACTGACATTATAACTAAATAAATGAATCATTAATACATGAGTAGCACAGTAAATAAATCTCACAAAACATAAGGGAATCATTACAATAAAGGATCAGATAATAATCACATAATAGTCAGTCAATTAAACTTCATAAATACACACAAATGACTGAACAAAACCTTGAGCAGTGTAGAAAACATTAGAAATACTTATTAGTGATTATACAACAAAAATGATACATTCTTAATTAAACACTTCAATATAACTGGGACATTTGTCTCAAAAATACTCTATGTCTTAATAACAAGAAATAAATACCAGAACCACAATAAGGTTACACAGAGGTGAGCTCACATAACATCACACAGACGAACTTGTCGTTTAGACAGCCACACGCTGCCATTAGACATGAAGCCACTCCAACAGACCAGTCGAACTTCCAACGCAGCCAACAGACGAACTTTGTCGTAGAAACACCCACACGCTGCCATCAGAAACGAAGCCACTCCAACAGACGAGTCGAACTTCCAATGCAGCCAACAGACAAAATTTGTCGTCATGACAGCCACATGCTGCCAACGGAGATGAAGCTACACCAATAGACAAGGAGATCCCCAACCTCTTGTCGAGACCAACAGGTAAGCAATACCTGCAGGTGCTCTATACTGACCCCTCGAAGTTGTGCTACTGACTGACTAAAATCAGACATTTTCCGACAGACGTCAACTCACTTTACCCCAAAAAGAAAGAAGAACAGGTTAACGGTTAACAGGTAAACAATAAGGAACAAGAGATTGTTCCAACAAATTAACCATTTTCAAGATGCCATGGATACACTTCATATGTCAGATACTTAGAAATCACGGTGTAATATTCATTGCCAGTGTGATGAAAATGAAATTAATGGACTCTTTATTTATCTTGGATATTTAAATTGCAGCAGATTACTTACTTTTCATGAGTGGGTGGGTGATGGACGAAATACTTTAAACAGGTACATCTGCAAATTTCAAACTCTTTTTATCTTAATTTTCGTGACCATATATAGTGTATTTTTTACATATCATGTATTTATGGTTTTTTGAATCACCAACTTCCTGACTAACTGAGCCCTATAACTATTTGTTATATGTGTCTGTGTGTCTATTATATGTATACACACACACACACACACACACACACACATATATATATATATATATATATATATATATATATATATATATATATATATAAATATATATATATATATATATATATGTGTGTGTGTGTGTGTGTGTTGTGTGCGTGTGTGTGTGTATATATCGATATATATATATATATATAATATATATATATATATATATATATATATATATATAACCCACACATGCATCTTTGCATCTCTTTCACTGTGGTGGAAAAGTTTCAGATGGTGTTATACCTTTCCAGTTTTCAGGGAAAATATTTTACGAATGGTGTTGTTATTTGTATGCCATTTTTTTATTTTACGTACTGGTGTGTATATGTATGGAAGATATTTTACGTACTGGTGTGTATATGTATGGAAGATACACTTCATATGTCAGATACTTAGAAATCACGGTGTAATATTCATTGCCAGTTGTGATGAAAATGAAATCAATTGGACTCTTTATTTATCTTGGATATTAAATTGCAGCGGTTACTTACTTTTCATGAGTGGGTGGTGATGGACGAAATTACTTTAAACAGGTACATCTGCAAATTTCAAACTCTTTTTATCTTAATTTTCGTGACCATATATAGTGTATTTTTTACATATCATGTATTTATGGTTTTTTTGAATCACCAACTTCCTGACTAACTGAGCCCTATAACTATTTGATATATGTGGTCTGTGTGTCATATATGGTATACACACACACACACACAAACACACACACACACACACACACATACACATATATATATATATATATATATATAGATATATATATATATATATATATATATATATGGTGTGTGTGTGTGTGTGTGTGTGTTTGTGTGTTTTAGTGTGTGTGTGTGGTATTGTATTATAATATATAATTATATATATATATAATATATATAGTATATATATATATATATATCATATTATAATATAATATATATAATATATATATATATATATATAATATATAATATATATATATGTTATATATATATATAATTATATATATATATATATATATACACACATGCATCTTGCATCTTCTTTCACTGTGGTGGAAAAAGTTTCAGATGGTGTTATCCTTCCAGTTTTCAGGGGAAATATTTTACGAATGGAGTTATTTGTATGCCATTTTTATTTTACGTACTGGTGTGTATATGTATGGAAGATATTTTACTTATTTGAGAAAATTGTGCATAATTTTTGTTTTTACTTTCCAGGAAAATTAAGCAACCTTTGTTGATCTGGAAAGTATTCAGACCACCTTATGAATTATATAATGTGATTTTCTCCCGGTTAGTCTATCATACGTCAAAGCTTAGTAATCACCTAAAACATAATAACGATTTATCCTTTGTTCCTTAACGTTTCTTTGAAATTAAGCCTGGTTCCATTATCTAAATGAGGAGAAGGCACCGCCGAGGATAGAAACCAACCAACAAATAGGGCTCGGCAATGATAATGTTTGAACCCTCGTAGTTATACTGCTCATATCGAGTTCCTTCATCTCTTAATCTTCTTTGTTCCTCCTAAACATTTTGTTTGATCTAATGATTCGCGACATCCACGATACCTCTTTCCATCCCCAAACGGCTGAACTTTATCGATTTCGTCCGACCGTTACACTCACTGGATTGGTTGGTATATTATACGGCACGATTTTCTCGGAGACCTTTTATCTCGATTGCGAAAACTTTAATCCTATACAGTGTCATGTGACCCAAAGAAGTTATGGTTAACAATGGGCTTTCAGAAAATAAATGTCAGAGATATGGGTCGATTGTATAGCTTCTTCGTATGTTTTTTTTTATAGCAAAGGAAGAAGAGAGAGATAAATCCTTTATTACGGAGGGAAAGCTGAGATAATTTTATTTTTCTCATAATTGTGTTATCGGTAAGATAATAACAGAACTTCGTGGGGAGTTCCATTGATTCTTATTCGCTATTCATCATACTATTATGTGCTCCCGCATTAGTATCATAGTTATGGGAAACCGAGGTGTATATTCTTTGGGCAGCTACAATAGCATGCTATCTATTTCTAACAACAAATAGAAAAAGAGTCAAGGGTATGCTCGTATTTTATCGTTAATCCTGGTTTTTTTAATGGAGAGATAATTAGATGTAGGTTTTCTGATGTTTACCGTTGATAATAAAACTGAAACTGCTTTTCATACAATTATTTCAGTTTTCATATATATATGATCAATACGGATTAGAATTTTTGTATTTTTTTTCGTTTAGAAAAAAAAACATAAACAACATATTAGATTTCATTCATTGTCTTATAATGGCATACAAAATAACAAATGATAAAATAAATTTGGCTCTAGAGCAGGGTGCCATCTATGAAAATTAAATAACTAATACAAGAAACCGTTGCTTTTTTTCAATATGAAAAATCTCAAATGCCTGAAATAAAAAAAATATTTCAGCATTGTTTTATAACACGAATATAATTTTATTCTGGACAAAGGTAAACATACAAAATTGTTGTTTGTTTACTGAATCATTTTCATTTTTCTTTAATTAAGACGATGTTAGTCTCCAAAATTTGTCCCTGACTTGAGAGTGCACTCAGACACACTTTCCTTTCCTTGATATCTTCCGCTTTTCGAAAAGAATCTAGGGACAAGCTAATTAGAGCGCAAAAAGCGGGGGGGGGACCTTTGTAAGTAAAATTCATTTGGCTAAAAAAAAAAAAAAAAAAAAAAAAAAAAAAAAAAAAAAAAAAAAAAAAACTTTTTTTTAAATCTTACACATTGTTTGGTAAATTGCATAGACGTATTCCATCTAAGATGCTATTAAAATTATCATTGATGTACAGAAAAGTGGAATTTTATCATCAATTATTCTAACTAAAAAAATTTTAAATTTTCTAAGCCCTTTGTAAACAATTGATTATTAGTTAGGAGTTATCCTCTTCGTTTTCATCTCTTAGATATGACATTGAAAACAGGCAGTTATAAAATTAGATCTTCAAAAGTGGAAACTGCGACAATGCTAGGAAACGGTAGTTTTAATGAGCTATTTATGTACCTGCAGAATCCTCTCCACAATATACTAGCGGCCCATAATTATAAATATATTATTATGTATTATATATATATTATATAGTATATATATAATATATATATATATAATATATATATAATATATATTATATATATGTATATGTATGTATAATATATAACTATATATATATAATATATATTATATATATATATAATATCATATTATTATGTAGTCTGTGTATGTATATATATATATTATCATATATTATTAATATATATATATATATAATATTATATCTATATATATTATCTTATATATATATATTATATATACTATCATTTATATTATATATGTATCTGTGTATATATGTATGTAATATATATATATATAATATATATATATATAATTATATATGTATATATAATATAATATATCTATAATCTTCTTTTAATTAATTAGATGTAATATATTCTATATATCTATCTAATATCTATATTCTAATGTATATTCTATATATATATATATCTAATATATATATAATATTATATATATATATTATATTTTGTACATACATATACATACATATTATACACACACATCATATATTTAATATATATCTCATATATTATATATTAATTATTATAGTATTAATAATCTTATATATATATAATATTAAGTATCAATTGTCAAGCTACAAATGTCCGTTTAATTATCTAAAACTTCCACCTTTGTACTCCCAAATGATATATTTTCAATATATGTACCGAAGGGGGAAATTTTTTTAAAAGTTGATAATAAAGTTTCGTCCCCCCATTAGGGATCGAAACCACCGTCCAAGTGGACGGGGACGAAATCAGGTGCAAAAAAACAGTTCGGTGAACGGACTCTCCGCCAATCAGTCCAACAGAGACGCTATAAGTTCCATAATCGATTTCTGACCTTAACAAAATCATCCCTCGATCTCGGGTGCTTTTCGTAATTAGAATCCGATATGGAACCCCCGTCTACCATGTTAGGCCAATTTTCGAGCGTTTTGACAGCACGTAGCCTTTTGTTTATGCAAATAATTATCACATCGAACCGTGAATCCATTTATTTTATATGCAATTTCAGCTATCGAAATAGTCCTTTAATATCCTAATTCACATTTACCTCCCAAATGATATAATTTTCAGTATATGTACCGAAGGGGAATTTTTTTAGTTGATCCTAATTTCGTCCCCCCATGGGGTGTCGAACCACCGGTCCAAGTTGGGGACGGGGACTAAATCAGGACAGTCAGTGACGCTAATCCTTCACCAACCAACAGAGAACTCTCATAAAGTTTCATGAATCGTTCTGACCTTACAAATCACCCTCGATCTCGGTGCTTTCCGTAATTAGAATCGATATGGAACCCTTTGTCTACCATTTGTTACCCGCCAATTCAAGCGTTTTGAACAGCCACGTAGCCTTTTGTTATGGAATAATTCTCACATCGAACCAACCGTGATCCATTTATATATCAATTTACAAGCTACAAATGTCCCTTTAATATCTAAATTCGACTTATTACCTCCCAACTGCTATATTTTATTCATATATGGTCCAGAAGGGGAATTTTTTAGTTGATAATAATTTTCGTCCCCTCCGTGGGATCGAACCACCACCGTCCAAAGGGTGGACGGGGACTAAAATCAGGACAGTCAGTGACGCTGCAAAATCACCCTCGATCTCGGTTGCTTTGGACGTAATTAGAATACGATATGGAAACCCCGTCTACCATGTTATCCAATTCGGAGCCGTTTGACAGCCACGTATCCTTTTGTTGTGAATGAACAAAAGGCTGTCCTGGCTTTCCGTCCCCACCGTTCCACTTGGACCGGGTGGTTCGATCCCATCGGGGGGACGAAATTATTATCAAACTAAAAAATTCCCCTTCGGTTAACATATATGAAAAATAATTATCATTTGGGAGGTAAGTGAATTTAGATATTAAAGGACATTTGTAAGTTTCTTGAATTGTATTATAAATGGATCACTGGTTCGATTTGTGATAATTTTATTCATAACAAAACGGCTACGTGCTGTCAAACCGTCTCCGAAGTTGGCTAATCAATGGTAGACGGGGTTTCCATATCGATTCCTAATTACCGAAAGCACCGAGATCGAGGGTGAATTTTGTAAGGGTCAGAATCGATATGAACTTATAGCGTCTCTTGGTTGGCTGATTTGGATAGCGTCACTGACTGTCCTGATTTTCGTCCCCGTCCACTTGGAAGGTGGTTCGGAGTCCCATGGGGGGACGAAATTATTATCAACTAAAAAATTCCCCTTAGGTACATATAATGAAAACTATGATCATTTGGGAGGTGTAAAGTGAATTTAGATATTAAAGGACCACTTTGTAGGCTTGAAGTTGATCTATAAATGGATCTCCGGTTCGATGTGATAATTATTCATATATTAACTATATATAATATATCTATATAATTATTAGTTTTATGTATATAATATAATATATTATATATATATATATATATTATATATTATATATATTATAATATATATCTTATTGAACTTTTATTGATTTTCTTGTACGGTTGAGTGAGGGCGTATTTTCATTTCAACAGTTGAGATATTATTTATAAACACGTTTCTATCGGAGCTATTGTCAATTTCACCTTTTTGAAACAACGATGACTTGAAACGTAAAAGAATAATTATTATCATCGTTTGAACATTTCTTCCACCATTCAATACGTTCGCGGTCACTATTCATTTTGGAAATAAGGTTTTCTTAAACTTTAGACATGTTAAGAAGATCACATCATCGAGTTTAACAATTCAGTGGAGACATGCCTCAGGTTTTAGACGACAGTTATCAATATGGATAAATCATTGTTGACTACTGATCTAAGTTACTAAATATAGCAATTTCTGGTGATCTTCACTTGATATAATCTATTCGTTTGCATCTTGTTTAATTTAATCTAATAGTTTATTTGGATTTAAAAGTATGATAACGTGCTTCATTATCTCGTTACTTTTACAAATAACCAATCCGACTGACGCAAAAAAAAAAATAATAATAATAACAATGAAATAGAATAAATAAATTGTAAAAAATGAGAATATGCTCGAGCGACAGCTAAATCAAAACTAAAATGAAGACAATTTTCTTGAAAGTTCCTCTGTTTCCATCTAATATCCTACAGGGCCCCTCCCTTGAGACGTAACTCCTCCCTGTCTTCTCATAGCCTCAAAAACCCCATTATTATCCGAGAAACTGGGAACAGAAGAGGCTCGTCTCCTTTCTACTCGAAGCCATAATCGTTTATAATGCCCTGCCGGGTCCTTCATTTGTTTCAGAGATAAATAGACCAGTATGCTCCTTCCGAATATTTTTTTTTTTTTTCTCCAGCTAGGGGATATTTTAGGCCATATTTATTCCATTTGTTTAAGTACTAATTTCCAAACTAACCAAAAAACGCCCCAAAAAAAAAAAATGAATTTTTTTATTTATGATTCCTGTAAAAAGGAAAGGAAATCAGTGCAATTATCAAATTTGTTTACCAAATTACATCTTCCAACTGCGAAAAAAATTATTCACTTCCACTTTCAAAATTCCACAACTGAATTGTGGATGAGTTTAGTATGCAGAAAATTTCTTTAACAATTTGACGGCGTCCATAAAAAAACCAAAAAAAAGAAAGAAAAACAAAAAATACCGGGGGTTTGGTTTGCCAGTTAACCCATGTTCTCACACATACCCGCACCCACTCATCTCTATCTTGTAAGCGCTCCTGCTTGCTGACGAGGCACTTCTTTCCAGTACCTCTATCACACCACTAGGAGTTAGAAGATCCTAATGCCTCCGGGACAAATTTAGTCGTCAACGCATTGCCAGTCAAAATTCAGCCCACAAACCTACCCACTAATTGTAAACCAAGCTGCCTGCTGTATATACCTTTGAATTATGTATCCCAATTCGCTTTTTTTATACCTCTCATAGATTAACCGCCAGAACCGGGTGTCATGTCGACCCGTAGAGGTAAATAAACCTAAATCAAGCAGACTTTTTATTGTTCTTGTTTCTTATGAAACTTGATATATCAGCTACATGCTGATGCAGAAAGATTGGAAGACGAATAGAGAAGATTCTATATAAATTAACTGAAACAGCCATTAGAGGAGGTCTCCTACATAATTTTATTATTATTATTATTTGTTATTATTATTATTGTTATTATTGGTTATTTTATTATTATTTTTAATTATTTCATTATTATTATTATTTTATTATTATTAGTTATTATTACCCAGATCCATTTTAAATTTAAATAATGCTACAGTACTAAAAAAACATTTACTTGAAAGATCGAAAACTACCCGGTTTACTTCAGTTTATGCATATAATTATAGGTTTACTTTAGTCTGCAAATATCATTGTAAAGTATGCTATACTCTGAATATGATTATATTGATATGAATAAATGTGTTTGCCTGTTTAGACATATCAAAACATACTGAATGCAGAAATCATTGATTCATTCAGGAACAATACCAGTAAGTGTCATCGTTTCCTTTTGCATTAAAGGGAGACGACAGTATTCACATTGGTTATATATGCATTCAGCATAATCGTTTTGAGGATGAAATGGAATACATTCATGACATGGAAAATTCAGTAGTATAAATAAAGCAAGCAATAGAGTGCATTTCGCAAATACCCAAGCAAAAGGACCGCAACATGCGTCAGAGATCACATTCTCCTCTCTCCTCTTCTCTCTCTCTATTGCTCGCATTCTAGTTATGCTGTATCACCCCACATTCAAGTAAAGAATGATATGAGCATAAGCAAAGTATGAACACGCTGATTAGTAGATTGCTCTATCTTGTATCACAACTGGACATAAAAGGGGATGGTTTGATTTTATGAAATTTAGGCTGTGGAACCTAACGCACTTTCGGTGGTTCAAGGATTACGAGGCCGGCGGGGTAGGGGTGGTTGAAGTCTTTGGACTTCAAAATAAAGGAATCCGCAAAATAAAGATGAAGTACAAGGATCTAAAGGTGGAACTAGGGGAAAACCTCACAGCTGGACTAGGGGTTAATAGTTACATGCAGGACAGCAAGGCTGAAGAAGATAATCCAGAAAGCATCTACAATGTTTCGTCGCGCTTATTATTAGCCCCTCGGGGATCCAATGTCCCTGAGTGCATTTGGCTAGTACTAAACACGGTGAAACACATTTGATCACACAAGGGCTAGTTCTAAGCACGACTAAACACATTTGATTCCCTCCGAGGGCTAGTAGTAACAACGAACGAAAACAGAAAATTTATTTTTCCCCGAAGGGAGGGCCTTGATGCTAAATACAACGACTAACACATTTTGCTTCCCGCGATGGGCTAGTACTAAAACACTACTGAAACACCATTTGGATTCCCGAGGGGCTAGTACTAAACACGACTAAATACATTTGATTCCCGAGGGGGCGGCTAATAACTAAACACCAACTTAATCAGTTTAATTTTCCCCGAGGGGGCTAAACAGCTAAACGTGGAATAAAAACACATTTGATTCCCACGAGGGGCTAGGTACTAAACACCGACTGAAATATATTTGAATTCCCGCAGGGTCTAGTAACTAACACAACTAAATATTTTTTATTCCCGAGGGGCTAGTACTAAACACGACTAAACACATTTGATTCCCGAGGATGCTAATGCTAAACACGACTAAACACATTTGATTCCTGAGGGGCTAGTACTAAACACGACGAAAAACATTTGATCCCCTGGAAGCCATAGTTACCTGAAGACGGTGGAACTGTGTAGATTGGAATGAAATTTTTTCTCCGTGTTTTAGTGCTATCATCGTCCCTTTACTATAAATAAATACGGTGGTTACCAAAGTACTTCTAGAATACATGTCATGTATTCATTAATAAAGATAAGTTTAATGATTAAATCCATATATTTTAAGGTGACTCTACGGATCTTAGATCTTAGGCTGTGTAGTCACGCTAATTTAAAAAGTGTGCATAAACTGTAGGTTACCTAATCAGTATATATTATATATATATATATTATATTATATTAATATTATAAATTATATCGTATCTATATATATATATATATTAATATATATATATATACTTTATGTTTATTTATATATACTTATATATATATGTAATATATAAATATTATAATAAAATCGAATAGGTTTTATATAATATAAGTATAATATGATATATAATATTATACTATTAATATATATTATATCTATCTATCTAACTTCTCTATATAAATAAATATTAGTTTATAAATATATCGATAGTATTATTAGTATAATTATCTTATTGTATATATATAAAATAGTTCTTAAAATATATTCTCTTATAAATATATATAATATATATCTATATATTAATCATAACCTATATCTAATCGATAATATCTCTTAGTTTATATCTATATATTATCTGTATGATATCTCTCGTTTATATAGTAATATATAAATATCTCTCTAGCTCTCTTCTATTCTATTACTATCTATAATATATTTATCATATCTATTTCTATATATATCCTATATATATCATATCTCTAGTCTATCATATTCGTAAACTATCTATATTTAGTATTCGGATATATAAACTAGTCTAATCTTTATCTTATATATATAGTCTATATGTATCTATATATATATATATATATATCTATTTTATCTTTTACTCTATAATTTATTATATATTTATGACTCTTAATATATAATTTATATATGAATATATATATATATATGAAAGTATATATATTTATATATATATACTAAGTCTATATATATTTATATATTAGTACTTATCTATAATTTATATTATATTTATATATATCTATTATATTTATATGTTTTATATTAGATATATAGGTGGTCATATATATATAATTTATATATTTTATATATGTATATATATATTAGTCTATATATATAATATAAATCAATATGTTTCTATATATAATAATATATATACCTTATATATATATATAAATATATATAGTTTATATATATTATATCTAATATATAAATTATTATATATATATATATATAAATATATATAGTTTATATATTATAAATATATATATTAATATTTTAAAATCTATAAAAATATATATTATATACGTTTATAGTATATATATTATATTTCTATAATATATATATACAATTCTCTATAAAGCTATATAATGTTTTTATCTAATGATATATATATATTATAATATATCATGTATACTATAAATATATTTTATTCTAGTAGCTATATATAATATCTATCGTTTTAATATCTATCCATCTCTATATATCATATATATACCTCTATCATAGTTTATAATCTCATATATTCTTAATAATAACTATCTCTAATTAGTATCCTTGACTCTATCTATAATTATATTCTATCTTGATAATCATATCTCTATAATAGTCGCCTCATCCATCTTTCTCTCTAACATCATCTAGTTTTTCTCTATACTCTACTCTTCTATCAATCTATAGAACTCTCTATATATATCTCTAATTACTCTCTATATTCGATTTTATAATATGTCTCTCTATATCTATATATAAATATCTATAGTTTTCATCTCTAATCTAGTACTCTATATATCTTATCTCGACGCCTAAATCTATCTTCTTTTAAATCAATATAAGATTTCTCTTCTTAAATATTCTATATCTCAAAGTATATCCCTATCTATTTTATCTATATAAATATATCATATATAATATATTCTCGTATATATTATATCCTCTAGTTTCTATATCTAACTATTATCTATATTATATATCTCTATATCGTTTTCTATATAAATCTAGCTATATCTATCGATATATATTAATATATCTATATGTATATTATATAAGCTATATATTATCTATATTATATAGACTACATATATCTATTTAATATATGTATCATTATAATAGCCTACTCTAATATATAAATCTTATCATAGTTTTTATCCATATAATACAAATTAAAATTCATATTATCCTATATACTGTATCTCTCTACATATTATATCTACTTATAGATAGATATCTATATGATCTCTATCTATATATATTCTATAGACTATTCTATATATTATATTCTCTATTTTATTATACTAATACTTATCTATATATTACTATAAAATGTATATTTAGTTTTATATATTTATATATGTTATATATATAATCGCTAAATGAATATATCGATATATATATACTATAATATATAATATATCTAAATAACTACTATTCTCTCTAAATCTCTCTAGTTTTTATCATCTTATCGCTATATCTATATATCTATATACTAGTTTTACTATATATTATCTATATTCTCTTGTTTAAAATTATTACACTATATAATCTATATTAACTGTTTATAATATATCATATCTATCTCTATCTCGTATTCTCTGTTTATATATCTCTACTATTCTATATCATATACTTCTATCTTATGGTATTTATTATATTCTATCTATCCTCATACTCTCATATTGTTTTTATCGATCATATATTATATTTACAGATTATCCTTATTATAATAGTATATTATTAGATCTAATGCTCTACTATAGTATATATAATATTATATATCTCTAAGTAATATCTCTAATATATAATATATATTATCTCATATCTACTCTTCTCTATATATATATAGCTACTATACTCTTCAATATATATATCTCTTCTATCTCTATATAAGCTCTATTCATCATCTCTATCTCTAAATATATCAATCTATATATATCTTATAACAATCTTATATACTCTCTCTATCATATATATCTCTATACTCAGCTATATCACTTCTTAGATATATTATATACTTTGTAACATAAAAAAAAAAAATCTCTCTATGGTAACGGGATTTACCGAGGAGAATATATCATTGGAAACAGTGACAACCCACCTTAATAACTTTAAAATGTACGTTTAATAACACTCATAATGGAAATTAAAGTCACTAAACCAGAACATTAAACAAATTACCGGGGACAGCATTGCACAAAAGACAAAGACTCGCCATACAATCACTTCATCAAGACAACTAATAACCTTAATCACTATGCATTTTTACAGGTATAAGTAACCCAAGTCACAAAGCTTTACCATCACACAACATATAATTCACTGTAACATCGAAAAAGTTGAAGTGGTAACCACGTTGTACATCACACAATAAAACGTCCCAAATGGGATAAACAATACATTACCATATATTTCCTCAAAACTTGATACACTATTATAATCACTTTGTTTGTTTTCAGCTCCAACGAAAATCGTCGTTTTGGGGCCTTTCTTATATACCGTAGAACCTCACGCTAGACAGTCCATGGACCCAAATATCATTGTTTTCTATACATTCCTTGGCCTGGGACTACCTCCTACGGAAGCCTAAGCGCTAACTGCCATCTGTTTTGTCTTAGTGTACACCACTTTTTTTCTAATTGCAAACATATAAATTTTTCAACCTTTTCTGCAATTTTACATTCAATAAATCAATATTCCTTTACATTCCCCCCCTTTTAACTCAGCGGCTCTCTCCTCAGTTCCCATTCTGCAATTTTCACTCTTACAGTCTTAAACATTAGCTACTTTCCATTTTAGGTCAACTGTCGGAGACTGCCACAGTTGCCAACGTCGTTGGTAACAAGCACTTTCCTTTAAATTAATCAAGCGCAGATTCTATAGAGAGAATCTGCAATGACATTTTCTTTGTTGCCTGCTATTATGGTTGAATGAATTTGTAGTTTTGAATGGTTTGCAAAATAAGACCATCGTAAACTTTCTCTTATTGTTGTGCTTACCATTTTATTAATAAACGTTTAAAGGGTTTATTATCAGTATATACGTTCCTATTTTCAAAGTTACTGGTTAAGCAAGTAATATCTCAAAGTGCCATTAAAGACTCCAAATTAACTTAAAGCCTTCTTTTTCCAACAATACCTGGTCAATTTAACTGGTGGCTATTATATTTCTTTGAAAAGTAAGATACAGGGTGTAAAACACCATTATGTTCCTGTAATAATACACTGCCAGCTCCTACTTCACTGGAGTCTACCTGTAACTTGAATGGTAGATTAAAGTCTGGGGATTTCAGTACTGGCTTAGACATTACATGAGCTTAGTTTATTAAGGCATCGTCACATTCCTTTGACCACACAAACTTCACATCCTTTTTCAGCACTCTGTTAATGGGTAGGCTACATCTGAAAAGTTTCTTACAAAATTTCCTGTAATACCCCACTGTTCCCAAAAATTTCATCACTCCACGTTTAGATGTAGGGAGGGTCAAATTCTTTATGACCTCAATATGACAATCAACAGGTTTTCACTTGGCCACTTCCTATTCATGTCCTAAATATTGAACAGTAGTTTTTTCCAAATTTCACATTTGGCAAGGTTTATCGTAACATTAAATTCTAATAACCTCTTAAAAACATCATATACTTTTTTAATGTGATCTTCCCAGGTTTCTCCAACAATAATAATGTCATCTCAATAAACAAATTACCCCTTCGAGATCCTTCAGATATAATCATCTGACGTTGGAAAGTCAGAGGTGGCATTACATAAACCAAAATGGTTTACCTTATAATTATAAAAGTCCCATGGGGTGTAACAATGCAGCATATCCCTGCTGTTTTTTTGTTTTGTCTAACTCAATTTGATAGTATCCTTTCAATAATCAATTTTACTTAAAAAAAGGAAACTTTTGCTACATTATCATTATATCTTCTACTCTGGGCATAGGATATGAATCTTTTATAGTTTACATTATTTACCTTTCGATAGTCTGTACACATTCTTGCACTTCCGTCAGGTTTGTCGACTAGAATACATGGGCTAGCCCATTCACTATGGCTTTCCTCTGCTAGTCCTTTTTGTTTCAAGTAAATAAGCAACTTCGGTCTTTAACTGTTGTTGTTGCCTCGGCGACATTCTGTATGGACGCTGACTTATTGGCGTCTCTTCTCTCAACCTGATTTTATGCTGTACTCCTTTTATCCTTTTAGGATGGTCTGAAAATAGATCTGAAAAGTTTTGAATTAGCACTTTAAAATCATGCTGCTGTTCATCAGATAAATGAATACTAACTTCCTAATTTTTTCATCATCACTCAAATAATCTGTATTTTTTAATCGAAGTTCAATTTCTTCTTCAACGTCTTTTTCATCATCCTCTTTTGCAATTGACAACACTCCACTGGATTCGTTATACTTCTTTAATTTGTTAATATGGAAAGTTTTAACTTTCCTCCGTCCTGTAGGAAATTGAATTCGATAATTAACATCACTTACTTTTTCCTTCACCGTGCAAGGTCCTATATACTTCTGGTTAAAAACCTTACCAGCTGTAGGGTAGATACACTAGAAACCTTATCTCCTATGTCGAGTTCACGTTTTGCAGCCTTTTTGTCGTAATTTCTTTTCATCTCTTCTTGTACTACTTTAAGATTCTCATGTGCTACTTTCCATATTTTTTTTTATTTTTTCCTTCATTCTTGTAACGTGATAGAATCCTTCTCATCTGAAATCACTGATTCTTTATCACCTCCATGGGTGACCTTACCTGATGGACATATACTAACTGAAAAGGAGAATAACCCAACGATGACTGTACGCTATCACGAACGGCAAATAGCAACATTGGTATGTAGACATCCCATTCCTTTTCATTTTTCACAACAGTACGTGCGAAGCATGGTTTTGAAGTTCGATGAAATCGTTCGACCACTCCTTGGCTCTGTGGGTGATAAGGAGACGATAAGCAATGCTTAATATTCTGACAGGCTAAAAATGAGGTAAACTTTCTAGACGTAAAGTTTGGTTCCTTGGTCGTTTGAACTTCTTTTGGCAAACCCCTACCAGCGAGAAAAACTTGTTAAGCGCTTCAATTATCTTATCAGCACTCACAGTTCTTAAAGGAATAGCCTCTGGAAATCTGGTAGCACTACACATAATTGTCAGCAATACTCGTTTACCTTTGCTAGACCTAGGCAGAGGTCCTACACAATCCGAAACCAGTTTCTCAAAGGGTTCTCCTGGAACTTCAATGGGTTGCAATGGCATCACCTTAGGGTCATGTTGAGCTTTACCTACTTTTTGACATAAATCACAATTTTTACAATATTCACTACAATCTTTCTGCATCTTAGGCCAAAAAAAATACTTATAATTTCTCATAGGTTTTGTTTATACCTAAATGACCAGAATAACTACAGTCATGAGCAATACCTAGAACAAAATTTCTATAACTACTTGGAATGACCACTTGTTTCTACAACATCATTAACATTTCTACTCTTGACTTCCTCATTAGGATTCCATCCTTTAAAAGTAACACTTGCCTTCCTTCTCGATATCATTTATATCAACAAGGGCATTATCTCTTATTACCTTCAAATTATCATCTTCAAGTTTGAGATTTAACAAATTCTTCCTTATTAACTTTCAGCATTCGCAAAGGAGTACTGACTTTACTTACTTGTAGTGTTTTCCGGACTATCTTTAAACAAGTTTTGTAAATACAAACCGTCGTCATCATTTACCTTTCCTTCGGCACTCTTACTTCTTGTAGTAAACTGCAGCAGGAAATAAGTCTGGAAATGTACATTCAACTTCTGTAATAAATGAAGAATTAAAGGGTTTTTCTGTCAAAATTGGATTACTGCTACCAAAAACTTTGTCTCCACATACATCATTTTCCAAGAATTAACTCTACTCCTGACACTGGGATTTCTCTCACCAAAGCAATTTTAACATATCCCGAAATTAACGGAGTTTTCTAACCTTACTTACTAATGGAGCTGAAAATTCAGGTCCAAACCCACGCAGAAGTACATACTCTCCAGTATCCTTCCACGGTCATACATATTTTCTTATCATTACAGACTGTACCGCTCCGGTATCTCTTACCACCTTACTTTCCTTTTTTCAACACAACGGGAGGTGTAACCAACCATCTCCCATAAAAGGGTCATACAAATTCAGTACCTTTGGATGTGGACTTCTCTTCAGGTAGTCTCACTCCATTTCCTTTTACAATATCCTCAATACAACCAACATTACTAACATTTTGAACATCATTGTTACCCATTTTGTAACTATATCTCATCACATTACATATATTATTACTGTCGATGCTATCGTTACAATACCTCTTACCTGGCCTAAGGGAAGCAAGACAAACAAGGATCTCTGTCCACACATGCTTGTGGTTGATTCAACAATGCAATGGTATTTTCAGGTTTATGATCATCCTTAAATGTACAGGTTTATCTTTAACTTTATTTACCACTTGAATTGGACGGTTTATTGTGCGATGTGGACAACTCCTACTGATGTGTCCTGGTTTGCCACAACTGAAACATACAAAATCTCTAAAATTTTCGCCTATATTTTGGTAACTAGGTGTAAACTGATCATTTACACTGTATCCTGCTTGTCCAGCACTAACACTAGGACCAGAATTATATCGACTTGCCCCTCTACCACCTCTATTAAAGGATTTATTATAGACTCCACGAGATGATACCTGTGAACTCGTAGTCTTACCTTGTGCCTTGTAATTTTGCTGCTCTTCCAAACTCTGCTCCTTCCAATTTTAGGAGTGACATCAGTATTATATAGCTTATGGGTCAATGCATAATTATCAGACAATCTAGTGGCTTCATCCACATTTATCTACATCACGTTTCATCCAAATATGTTTTTAATAAGTGGATTAATACCATCCTTGAACTGCTCAAGCAAGATAAGTTTCCTGAAGTTTACCGAAATCACCATTAACTTCTCGGGCATTCATCCACCTCATCATACCACAGGCGTTGTTCCCGTGCATACTCCATATGAGTACGACTGTCTCTTTTTATCCAGCTTCTGAACTTCTCTCTATACCTCTCTGGCACCCATTCATAAGCTTTCAAAACTTCAGATTTAACTCTCTCATAATCCTTAGAATCATCTAAAGATAAGGCAGCAAGTACTTCCCTAGCCTTTCTCGAAAGGAGGTTTGAACCAACGTGCTCCATGACGTTCTCGGCCATTCACGCTGTTCTGCTACTTTCTCAAATTGTAAAAAAAAAAATGCATCACTCATTTTTCAACAAAAATTGGTACACTTTTTTACTGCATTGTCTATTCTAAAAGAGGTTTTGTATTTTCTCTGGACTTTTCTTCTACTTCAAGTTTCTTCATCTCTAGCTCTATCCTCTTTTGCTCAACTTCAATCTTTTTTTTTTTTGCTCAACTTCAGCTTCTACCTTCCTAACCTTTTTCAGCTCTCTCATTTTCTAACTTCTTTAGTTCAACAGCTTTCTCATTCTCTAATCTAACTATTTGCAAATGATCTGCATCTGCTCAACACTCATCCCTTCATAAACAAATTTGGACTTTTTTGTTTAACCTTGCGTGACTTTGTTTTTTCACGTACGGCTTTGGCAACCTTCCTCTTCACATTGCACTACTTCGTATTATTCTCACTAGCGCTTTGCTGGCTATCAGTTTCTTGCCCTTCCCAAACAACTCATTAGTACAACCCTTCCTTATCAGACAAAATGCCTAAAGTCATTAGCGCCTCACTTACTTTATTTGAGATTTCTTGCTTCCTTGCAGATTCTGATACTTCTACATTATAGTACCTAGCTAGAACAATCCAGTCTATTTTTAGTTATACCTTCTAACTTTTCACCACTAGGACTACGTATGAAATCTTTCAAATCAAACATCTTTAATAACCTGCTCAAAATAACACAGCAAGACAAATATTATAGCACTAACACTATCACAACTCTCCCCCCTCTCTAAAGTACATGGAAGTACTGAAAAGCAATTAACAGTAGGGATACTCAAGTTATGGTCGAATACGCTCGACAATTAATAAGGATACGTTTCGGGTTTGTTTCGTTCGATAGAATGAGTTAACACTTAGTATTCATATGTTCGGGTTTCGTTCGAACAGGATGAGCAAAGAATGAGTAGGGATACGTTTTCGGGTTTCGTTCGACAGGCCCCCATGTAACATAAAGAAAAAAAAAAAAATCTCTCTATGGTAAGGATTTACGAGGAGAATATATCAGGAAACAGTGACAACCCACTATAACTTAAAATGTACTTTAATAACAATCAGTAAGGAATTAAAGTCACAAACAAAACATTAAACAAATTACGGACGCATTGCACGAAAAGCAAAGACTCGCCATACAACACTTCATCAAGACAACTAATCACTAATCACTGTTATTTTACAGTATAATACCCAAGTCACAAAGCTTTACATCAACACAACATATAATTCACTGTAACATCAAAATGTTAGTGCAACCAACGTTACATCACACAAGAAAACGTCCAAATGGATAAACAATACATTACCATATATTCCTCAAACTTGATACACTATTATAATCACTTGTTTGTTTCAGCTCCAACGAAAATCGTCGTTTTGGGCCTTTATATACCAGACTCACGCTAGACATCCATGGACCGAAAATATCATTGTTTCGATACATTATCCTTGGCGACTACCGCCTACGCCAAGCGCTACTGCCATCTGTTGTCTAGTGTACACACTTTTTTCTATGCAAATATAAATTTTCAACCTTTTCTGCAATTTTTACATTCAATAAATCAATATTCCTTGACAATATATATATATATATATATATATATATATATATATATATATATATATATATATATAAATATATATATATATATGTGTGTGTGTGTGTGTGTTTGTTCTTGTGTAGCTGTGAAGGTATGTATTATGTGAATTCTATTTGTAATAATTTCATCGTTCCTTCCTCACACAGGAAAAGTTAGATAAACCTCAACTGACAAAAAATAAAAAATAACCAGAGAAAACAAATACACAGTGTATTTGTCTGCAGGGGATATAGTATATTCAGTGCACCAGCAGAAATTAGTTTGTTACATGAATAATAAAGTCCCTCATCCCTTGGAATGAAATGAAGGGAGCAACCCTACAAATGTGAACAGTAGCCCAATCAGTAATGCATATAAGTTATTTGTATTTGAAAACAGTAATATTTTTTGTTGTTGTTGACAACGAGTGTATTGAAATCTTGAAAAGCTACATAAAATGTAATAATTAAAATTTAAACAGTGTCGGGCCAGACATATATATATATATATATTATATATATATATATATATATATATGTATATATATATATATATATATAATAAATTGTGTGTGTGTGTGTGTGTGTGTGTGTGTGTGTGTGTGTGTGTGTGTGTATAAAGTTATAAGAATATTTGTGTGTTTGTCTCGACATTTCATTGTGCATATTAAACACTGGATAACAATTGACGTATACCAAATATTTCTCGTTTCCCTTATCAAGGATAAAATAACCATAATTGAAGAGTCAATTATCTGAATTTTAAAACAATACAATTTTTCTGTTCATGTTCTTTTAATTACTTATTGCAAGTTTAAATTTCATTTGTTTGCGGAATGCTGTTTATATAAAGAAACTGGTAATTAATAATACCAATTTATGGAAACTTGAATCTATTTTGGCCGATAACTCAAAAATTCCATCTTTTCGATAAGCCCAGGGAATCGAATAATGCAGGTTTGATGATGTTGAATGATACGGTCAAACGCATAAAATGCTTTTTTTTCTACAAGTATTGTTATAATGTGCCTCCAAAATATTATTTTTTATTTCTGGGTAAAAACAACTTTTTGTTTATGAAACGAGATTTTAATATTTTTCTGCCGAATCATAATATCAGCCTTTCTTGAACAGTAATGGCTGATTTCTTTTTCAGAAAAAGGACAACAACAATAAATAATATATATTAGTGTTGATAAATCCTGATTAGAGCTTAAGTAAATTTTCATTATATGTGTAATGACTTAAAAGCTGGATCAAGATTAGTTCTGAAACGAAATATAGACCAGTAACTACAGCCCTATCACCTGCCCTACCAATAATGTGGAAGTTACTAACAGGTATCATCAGTGAAAGGCTATACAATAACCTAGAGGAGACAAACACCATCCCCCACCAACAAAAAGGCTGCAGAACGGAAGTGTAGGGGTACAAAGGACCAGCTCCTGATAGACAAAATGGTAATGAAGAACAGTAGTAGAAGGAAAACCCCAACCTAAGCATGGCATGGATAGACTAAGAAAGCCTTCGACATGATACCACACACATGGCTAATAGAATGCCTGAAAATATATGGGGCAGAGGAAACACCATTCAGCTTCCTCCAAAAATACAATGCGCAACTGAATACAATACTTACAAGCTCTGGAATAAGACTAGCAAGAGGTTAATATCAGGAGAGGGATCTTCCAGGGCGACTCACTGTCCCCACTACTCTTTGTAGTAGCCATGATTCCCATGACAAAAGTACCACAGAAGATGGATGCCGGGTACCAACTCAAGAAAAGAGGCAACAGAATCAACCATCTGATGTTCATGGACGACATCAAGCTGTATGGTAAGAGCATCAAGGAAATAGATACCCTAATCCAGACTGTGAGGATTGTATCTGGGGATATCAGGATGGAGTTTGGAATAGAAAAATGCGCCTTAGTCAACATACAAAAAGGCAAAGTAACGAGAACTGAAGGGATAAAGCAACCAGATGGGAGAGCAACATCAAACACATAGATGAGACAGGATACAAATACCTGAGAATAATGGAAGGAGGGATATAAAACACCAAGAGATGAAGGACACGATCAGGAAAGAATATTTGCAGAGACTCAAGGCGATACTCAAGTCAAAACTCAAAACGCCGGGAAATATGATAAAAGCCATAAACACATGGGCAGTGCCAGTAATCAGATACAGCGCATGAATAGTGGAATGGACGAAGGCAGAACTCCACAGCATAGATCAGAAAACCAGGAAACATATGACAAATACACAAAGCACTACACCCATGAGCAAATACGGACAGACTATACATAACACGAAAGGAAGGAGGGAGAGGACTACTAATGTATAGAGGACTGCGTCAACATCGAGAACAGACCACTGGGGCAATATCTGAAAACCAGTGAAGACGAGTGGCTAAAAAGTGCATGGGAAGAAGGACTAATAAAAGTAGACGAAAGACCCAGAAATATACAGAGACAGGAGAATGACAGACAGAACAGAGGACTGGCACAACAAACCAATGCACGGACAATACATGAGACAGACTAAAGAACTAGCCAGCGATGACACATGGCAATGGCTACAGAGGGGAGAGCTAAAGAAGGAAACTGCAGGAATGATAACAGCGGCACAAGATCAGGCCCTAAGAACCAGATATGTTCAAAGAACGATAGACGGAAATAACATCTCTCCCACATGTAGGAAGTTGGCAAATACGAAAAATGAAACCATAAACCACATAGCAAGCGAATGCCCGGCACTTGCACAGAACCAGTACAAAAAGAGGCATGATTCAGTGGCAAAAGCCCTCCACTGGAGCCTGTGCAAGAAACATTAGCTACCTTGCAGTAATAAGTGTACGAGCACCAACCTGAGGGAGTGATAGAAAACGATCAGGCAAAGATCCTCTGGGACTATGGTATCAGAACGGATAGGGTGATACGTGCAAAACAGACCAACGTGATGTTGATTGACAAAGTCAAGAAGAAAGTATCACTCATTGATGTCGCAATAGCATGGGACACCAGCGTTGAAGAGAGAGGAGGGAAAAAATGGATAGGTATCAAGATCTGAAAATAGAAATAAGAAGGATATGGGATATGCCAGTGGAAATCGTACCCATAATCATAGGAGCACTAGGCACGATCCCAAGATCCTTGAAAAGGAATCTAGAAAAGCTAGACCCTGAAGTAGCTCCAGGACTCATGCAGAAGAGTGTGATCCTAGAAACGGCACACATAGTAAGAAAATGATGGACTCCTAAGGAGGCAGGATGCAACCCGGAACCCCACACTATAAATACCACCCAGTCGAATTGGAGGACTGTGATAGAGCAAAAAAAAAAAAAAATAAATAATAATAATAATAATTATAATAATGATAATAATAATAATAATAATAATAATAATAATAATAATAATAAGAGTTAACACCTGAAATCATAAAGACAAAGACAGCTGTAAGTTAAGTACTTTTATGAGTAAAGAAACATTCTTCAGCTATATAAAAAAAATCGTGTTCCGATTTTTGTGCACATTTTGATTAATTTTAATTTTGTTAGACATTCTCGGGAAACCATGCCTCATTTAGTTCCACCTCTCACACATTTCCCATATTAAGATAAAATACCACAAGCTATCAGGCCACGTTGACAGTTGTATTGTCTTAAAGATTTCAGTGCAGAGACCATTGAACAGTATTTTGGCCTTTATCGGAAGCATTCGCATTAACTGACACATGTTTGCCCATAGGTTACAGTCACTTACATTGCCATACATAAGAACTAAATAACACAAAATAAAATAGAACACTTGACGATCGTTAATATATTTACCGCTAATATAAATAATGATCTTTTATGGCGCACTGATTTAGAGCTATCTTACGATCAATGTCATATCTAATATAAAAAGAGGGATATCTAATATTTAGACAGGAAAAAAGTATTCTCTAGGTCATGCATTTTCTAGGGACACTTCCAGGGACCAAGCAATTTTTTAAGAATTGTGTGCATGAATAAAAACGGAACTGAAACCAATAGTAAATAAATAAATAGGTAAAATAAATAAGCAAATAAATAAATAAATAAATAAATAAATAAATAAATAAATGCATAAAAAATGTAAATGACCTCACACGATATCTTTTCATTGTATTTACAAAATAGAAAAAAAAGAGAAAAAAGAAAATATCGCGGTAAATGCGGACAGGTTCAGATGAACCAGGTGTGCTAATAACCTGGGAGCATCAAAGGGTGGAGCGAGGTCGTCTCGGGCGAGCATTATCTCTCAGATGCAAGACGTAAAGGATTTAAGGATCTTGCCCAAGGACCGCCCATGGCCCTTCATCACATTTCTCATATCGTAAACAAATCTTCCGTTCTTTCTTTAAAGTAACGTTTACTGTACTTTTCTACATTTTCTCCTAATAGCTGACATGCTCACGAACACCCATGCTGCATATATAATTACATCCATCCATATATACATATGTGCATATATATTATGATATATATATATATATATATATGTCTATATATATATATTATATATATCTAGTATATGTAGTATATATATATATATATATTATATATAATAATATATTATATATATATATATGATATCTATCATATATATATACATATATATATATATATATTATATATATATATATATATAATGTATATATATGTATGTAAATATCATATATATATATATATATATATATATATATATATATATATATATATATATATATATATATATAGAATATATCGCTTATCTTCTCAAACAATACAAATCTGTGTGGTAACTGCTGTTTAGACAATAGTTAGCATCTTTGTTGTATGGGAAATTTTTACAGGTTACTGGGGTATATTAACAATTCTAAACTGTATATTTACTGAAAGAGAGAGAGAGAGAGAGAGAGATTATAATTTTTCTCAGTTTCGTAAATGGATGAAAATGTAAAATAATTATAATTACGGATTCTGCATGTTTTGTGTTGTGGAAATTTTCAGATCAATAGCAGATTTTCCAGAGGAAATTTCAGTTAAGAATAGCTCTTCTCCAACTTTCGAAAAGAACGTGCGTTGGTTATTGTTTATTGTCTTGGAACTCTTTTTAAGTTACTGCCGGAAGAAACTTTTAGACAACAATATTTGTTCTCCAGTGGATGAAAAGCGAAGTTCAGTTTTATGTCTTAATTTTGTTTTAGAAAAAGGGAGGCTTTTAGTTTCCTGTAAAAGAAAACTATTGAGATGGTTTTGCCTGTCCTTCCCCATTTTTTTCTGTCGGCACTTTGTTTGACCACACTTCTGTCTGCCCTCAGATCTTAAAAACTACTGAGATTAAAGAGCTGCAAATTGGTATGTTGATGATCAATCTTCTATTCATCAAACATACCAAATTGCAGCCCTGTAGCCTCAATAGCTTTTATTTTATTTAAAGTTAAAGTTAACCTCGAGCATGTTTTATTGCAACGCAACAACACGGCAACACAGCCGGCTGAAAGTTTCATGGGCCTTCGTTCATACAACATTATACCGAGACCACCAAACGATAGATCTATTTTCGGTGGTCTTATTTATAAGTTATACAGAAAACTCGATTACACCAAAGAAACTTCAGCGCATTTTATACTTGTTTTGGTTTGTTCTCACTGCTGTCACAGTGTTTTTCGTTGAATAGCCGAAAGTGCCCCAGTGCTTGTTTTGACAGCGGAAAGTTCATAAAATCATTCTCTGGTTTGGCTCTGCTTCCTTTCCCTATGAATACGCAATCTACAAAAATCTTCACTCAAGATTTTTTTATGCCAGATAATTTTTTTAATTGTCTTCTCTGTGCTGCTTATCTTTATTTTCTGCTACTACTGATATGGCCCAGAATAATACCTGTAAGACTATGGTCCTTCCCTATATTAAAAAAAAAAAACTCTGCTTAATGATATTGTTTGAGACTATAAACAAAATTAGCCTTTTCAGGCTTATCAGTATTTTGCGTTTAAAAAATAACAGTTAAATGTATCGTATGACGTCTTTTTGAAAGGTCTCATAATAGACCTTTGGGGCATATATAAGCATTTATCTTTGGAATAATGAATAAAATTGCATTGCCTATTATATGACTGGCTAGTTTTGCTCAACTTGTATATTTTTTACTCCGAAGTGGCCATGGCCACTGGCCTATACTGCCCAAAAATGGAAAACATCAGTCTGCAAAATATTCGGAATTGAGATATGCCACCTATTGAACTTGTTGAAACATTAAATACAGAAGTTATTGCAGTTTCAGAACGATTCTTCAATGTTTTCCACGAGTATTCGGGAGGTCCCATTTCCAGAATCTGCAAAATCAGTAGTAAGGCAAGAGAAAACTAAAGTATCTACCTTTTTCCTCAGTTCTGTATTTTTGCAGATACTGCAGTCTTCCATTTTAGGACAGTATAGATATCTTGACCATTGCTGCAAAGAATCTGTGAATGTTAACATTATTACATTCTTGTTTTGCGCGCACACGTTTCACGAGCTCGGAAACGTTACTAAAATCAAACGTTGTGAACAGTAACCTATTACAGCGCCTTCATTTCCTGAATATTCAATACCTTGACTTTATCAGTTAACCTTTGTCTGACTAATTCCTAAAATGAATTATAAAACAACACATTAGAATTTCGGCTGTTAATCAAGAACATTGAGTTTTTTTTTTTTTTTTTTTTTAAGGTAACAGCAAAACTTGGTACAGTTTACCTCATGTTGAAGTAAAAAATACGTTAAACGGAGTAAAAGAGGCGAAAAATCATTGGCGGTGATTAAAGTGGTTCTTGAAAGTTTTCACGGATATCAAGTATAAAAATCCTGAAAAAAGTTAAGCTCATTAAATTGCAATTTTTCATACTTATGCAGGAGTATTGTTTAGAGTATTGTTTTGAATAGGTTCAGATGTTTCCTCTAAATATCCAATCTGAAAAAATATTATATGAAACTTATGAACAATACGGGAACGCACTGGATAGATGAGTCTGGTTCGAAAGGTTAATAACTTTCAGCTTTTCAGCTTTCGTTAGATACGAATTAATTTTTTGTTTGCGGCTCTGAAGTTAGTTTTCCAGTTTTTATATATACATTATATTAGAAATTCGGGTTCTACAGCCATAATGGATGGTTTTTTTTGTCAGTTTAGCAAATATAAAGATTTTTTTTTTTTTTTACTCGGCGGAATATCTTGCTATTAAAAGCTTGTGCATTAGTTTTATTTCTTTGTGCCGTGATACATAATTCGAGCGAATGAAATAGGCCCCTTTTAATCATAGTTGTGAGCTACATTAACGAACCTATAACTTTACTTAATCACTTTTAGATTCAACCGCAGAGAGGATGACCTCGATTGTATCACTGCAATCTATTGTGCTTGCGGTGTATGTTGCATGCACGCTCTGAGGCACAATGCAATCTTTATGTGCTGGACTGGGTCTGAAGGTACCTCTGTGCAACTGCAACCAGTAAGTCACTGAATATCTCCGCGATCTGAAAGCAACCGACGATATCTAAACGTAGCACTCCATAGCCTACATGGTGAACGGAAAAAGTACCAGTGTATGCTTAAATTTTGTCCTTTTGTATATACCGGATGTTAATTAACAGAGATTCAGGGGTATTTGTCCGGGTAAAGTCATTTAAATAGTTTACTACCTCAGTCTTTGTGCTTTCTGTTCCATGGTTTTAGTGATACTGCCAAAGCATCATTTGTCCGACCTTCCGAGACTGAAGGTATATGATATTTGGTTCATGCAAATAATTATTCCCTTTGATGCTTGGCCGAAATTAAAGTATATTGTACTATATAAGGGATATTCACCTTAAACGCCCTATTTCTTTTTTTATTAAATCAGAAAGGTTTTAGAGAATCCTTATAAGAAGGGAGACAACATATGGTATTTGACAACCCGTCATTCGTTAACTAACCACGATATAATAATTTCTTGGCTATATTTCTAAAGAGTTTCTAAAAATATATTGGTAAAAACAAGATTACTAGCAATATCCTTCATTTCAGTAAATAATCCTTAGTGGACTTAATTCCACAATTTTGAAGTCTAAAAGGACAACGTTAGGAGTGAATACAGTTGATTTGATATCTTTGGGGTCTCGGAATTAAAAGAAGTAAATAAGATGCTTATGTTTTAGTAGTATTTTGTCAATATGAAAAAAAACAGTCTCAAATTCATACTATTATGTTCTTGCAATCTTCTATTCTAAATATTATGGACTGGACTAGAGAATGATGGCGCCAAGTTAACATCTCTACCTCTTAAATCTCTTGTAGGATTTATGAGAGATCGCTTACTTACCATAGCGCACTACTGACACCAGTAAAATGGAGGGTATTGCCACCTGGAAGAAAAAACTCCACATGTGACAAGAATGAAGTCAAAGGCGTACAGATTACCAATTCCAACAACATATTAATAAAATGTACCATTGGAGACTAATTTAGAAGTTGTATAGTTAAATAAACATACAATTTCAACAATACTATTGATTTTGACATTCTTGGCACCTTTGGTAATTTCATACAGATATTATCTCCTGGCTTGGAATAAGCGGAAACATTATATGGTTAAGTCCGTACTTTTCCTAAATATGTTCATTTGTACATTATAATGATCACTTTTTCGTTACCTAGTTTAAAAGGTTTAATTAAAGATCATAGAGGCAATGCAATAAGCCCTGTCAATGGAGCTTAAGCACCTCAGATTAGTTAGCTTTGATCTTTATTATTTACTAACCTTATTTACATTAGTTAGTAACATTAATTATTTACTAATTTCCCAGTTGAGGTATTTTTTGACTGTTATCTTATAATCATGGGAGTTATCATTACCAACAATGCTATTATAGAAAATATTTATTTATAGAAAAAAGAAATGTAGTTAGAATAGGAAATGTCATCAACAGTGTTTGGAGAAGTTATGTGCAATTCGCTTTCCCAAAATTAAGGGACGAATTGCAGGGTATTTTAAAGGTTTGATATCAGTTCTAGCTCTTAATTTATAGCTTGCAATAATCTTAACAAGCACCTAAAACTGTAAATGAATGTTACAAATAAACCTAATATAATCTCTGAAAAACGTAGTCGGCGTTATTGCGCAACACTTCACAATACCTGGCTGTAGAGACAGTAGAGAAAACAAGTTTTCAAATCTGAATTTAGGGGAGGAGAAATCTCACTGGGACTCCTTTCCTCCTCAGCCTTCCTTTACTTCTTCCTCCCATTTCGAGCCCTTGACGACAGTCATCGCTTCGTTGGATATGTTAAGTAAACAACCGTCGGAAGAAATGCTCCCGAGGCGTGGGCAATTATTCTGTGTTGATTTGACAGCGTCCGGATCCCAGTAGAGCCGATGGCTGGCACTAGATCTCTGGAAAGGGACCGGTTATATGTTTTTATTAAGGCAAGCCATCTTGATTTCCTAAAATGGAAATATGATGTGATAGGGTTTCACCTAAACATTCCTGGTCCTTCATAAATGTAGATCATATAAATTGCAATACACACAGACATTATATATATATATGTATATATATATATATATTATATATATATATATATATATATATATATATATATATATATATATATGTATGTATATATAATAACAACGAGATTATAAAATCTCGTTCTCATATTTTAAAAGGTAGCGATGGATCCTTGCGTCTAGGCAACTGGTAACACCCTCTCTCTCTCTCTCTCTCTCTCTCTCTCTCTCTCTCTCTCTCTCGACACACCTCCCCCCTCCATTATCTAAGGTCATCAAATCAGACACGGAACTTACAAAAATATGCATTTATTCAAAAGCAAAGTATTAACTAAATTAACTCAGGTTCTTAACAGAATGATTAAATGAATGATTGAACTCAGATAGCCCCACTCCATATTCCTACTCCAATAATCCAATATTATCTTAGTCATAAAAACTGGGCAAGTCATAATACAGTACACCATAGTAATTAAGTCAGTTCCCCTTTCACCAAAACATTTCCCCTTTCTCCAGAATCAATTCCCCTTTTCCAGATCAATCCCCCTTCTCTAGAATCGCCTGTTAGAAGACAGGAGAACACTCTGATTAACATAAGATTAAAAGCAAAGATCATATGAAATAGAACATCTCTGAAATAAATATTCAAATACAATCCAGCCACATCTTTGGCCAAAATATAAATATGCTTACCCATTCAACACAGTATGCACTATAACTTCTCTAAAAACACCTTTGCAGAGCGCCATCTTGGCTTCTCGCCTCTCTGTAAGGATCTCCCCTCATGGTAGTCCTACATTCTCATTTGTAGGGGGAAAATGCTCTCACATACACACACACTCACACACACTGTCCACACCCAAGAACTGCCTGTATCCAGTTTCAAAGGCACCTCTGTGACCCGCTCGTGCATAGCGACAGGACATCGCACTGAACTGCTAAGACAGCAATTTTGATATCACACGCCACTCCAATGAAGATACATCAGCATTCCCAAGGCTTGTCACTCGGACACTCTGTCTCTAGGGAAGTTAAATGATGATTCTCCACATTCTAAGAAATGTCACAGCATCTCATATTACAACTGCATATTAAACATATATCATAGCCCTCTTTTATGTAACATATATTTATACATATATATGCATGTAAATATGTATGTATGTATGTGTGTGGGTGGGTCTTTTAAACTATCACAAAGACCTCTTACCTCCTCAATTTCTTCATACCATTAGGATACACATGTCAGTACAAGATCCGTGACTCCAAAGGGATAACCAAATGAAAACGAACTCAGCCACGAATGAGAATTCTATTCCAAGTTGCCTATGGCTGGAATAACTTAACAATCCCCTATGTAGCTTAGAATTCTAGTTGATATTACTTACCTTTTTGTAATCGCTTCTCTTATACATAGTATATTCAAAATTCTCATTGTTTGTGTACAAAATGCGCCGCAATTGAAATCAAGAATTCCTATGAATATAGTGAACATATTGGTCTTCCTTTTTTCCAGTAATGGTCAGTGTGTGGTGTGCATCACAAGAGAATAAGGATTTCTCAGAAACAAATGAACATCAAAGTGGACAAATCTACAGCTCTTAGAGAAATCTTTTCATATCCCAATTTTTTTGTTAATTCTTAAAGGCATGTTACAAATACTCAATTTTTTTATAATCAATCAAGTATGTATTTTTAGACTATTGGGAAGAGATTAGAAACGTTATGGAATGACCACAGGTAAGATTCGAGAACTGTAACAATGGACGTGGTCAAGTATCGCACGTTTTCTTAAGAAATAATAACTTTCTATTCAAAACATGTGGCTAGGGGCCATTACAGAATGTGGCTTTGACATCAGAAGTTATTTCATTCTTATATATTTCAACTACAAGTTACCCAACTGAATAACTGGTACTGGACTAAGGTATAATAGCTGTGGTTGATGTGGGAATAGATTACACTTGACAATGTTATTGTGGCTCTGCAATGTTCATGAAAAAAAATTATTAATTATATAAAAGAAAAAGTTATGTAATTCACTTATTAGTCTCTAGGTGAAGGTGAGCCTTTGGAGAGAAGGGTCCCGAGGTTATGACAATGGCTTGGTAATGTTGAGCTTGTGGTTCCACCAGGCTCGTCCCAAACACCAGCAGTTACCCACGTAACTGTAGAGAGATTAGAGAGATTTTCTTTTAATCAGTGGATTATTTATGGTCTTAAACACACTCGTCACCTTTACAAGGTCACGGTCTCCCTGCACATTAAACTAGCCTGCTTATATATCTAGCAATTAGAGGGAAGCGCAAGCTATAGTAGATTCACATAAAGCGTGCTTTTGATGTCTAGGCCAGTCCCTTACAACGCTCCTGATTGGCTATTGATAAGCCAATCACAGGGCTGGAAACAATCAGTCTCTCGAGAGAGTTCACATGGGTAGGATCTATGTTCCACCTTTCCTGAGGGATACGTCTTTCAAACGAATCCCTCGGGAAAGGTGGAACATACATCCTGCCTATGTGAACTCTCTCGAAAGACAGAGTTTCCGGCCTGTGACTGGCTTATCAACAGCCAATCAGGAGCGTCGTAAGGGACTGGCCTAGATATCAAATGCGCGGTTGATGTGAATGTACTATAGTATGGGTGTACATTGCAATGGACGGGGATAGGGTTTAGGAAACGGTTAATATGGTACAGTACTTTACATGTGAGACAATGGGCGCCGCCCGGAAACATGTATGTAGTTGCGGAAATCATTTGCAGAAGGGTTAAATGGAAATAATCCAAATGGAAAACAAATGAATGGAGTAAAATATTTATGGATATCACACTGTTACTGATCAGCGTGCTATCTAATTTGACCTTCATTTCTCATAGTCACTTATTATCCGCCGTCATAGGGGGTAGTGCCGTTAGTGGCATTACTTAAGATTCTTTGCAGTGTCTCTACGGGCATTAGGTGCAACGCATTCCGTTCCATTTACTACACCTCTATTCATACTCTCTTCCATCTTACTTTCCGCCCTCTCCTAAGAACTGATTCAACATTATTTTCAATGCTGAATGACCTTATAGGCTCCATCACTGAATAACCTCATAGGCTCCAGCGCTTGGCCTTTTGCCTGAATTTTATATGTTCCAGCCTGTTATCCATTTCCGATAGCATATCTATTAAATTCAGTTTGGGATTTTATCTTGTAACCAAATGGATTTTTTGCTATTGAGATTTTCAAACGATTTAACAAGTCACGTGTTACGAAGCTTAGCATAAAATCTATTCTTTCATTAGCATTTCATTTACTTCATATGTAATTGTAAAAAAAAAAAAGAACGCGAAAAATTAATTCTATGTTCTTTAAGAGAGTTTTATAACATTATATACACAATTAAATTACTAGAAGTTGTTTGAAGCCTAATTTGAATCCAATTATGAAATTTCTTAATTATCAAACTTGGGAAAACTGAAGTAGTCAAATTATTTGTAATTTAAACTTAAAACTAATATTCATACTGGTATTGCTAGATAACTATCAGCCGCTCTTGCTATTGCTGTCTCGCTACTTATATAATTATGTTTTTAACGTTGTTTTTGTGATAAAAAGAATGGAAAAGAGACCTTTTGATCTTTTTCATTTATTTATTTATTTATTCATTTATTTATTATTTGGAAAAAAAGCTGCTGTACTATGATACCGATGTGGTGGGGCTGAACGCTATAAATCCGAAGATGGGAAACTCAAGTCTTTATTGCCTACCCTTTTCGTTTACTCCTTATGGGCATTGCCTTACTCTTGAGTCGCTGAAATCCATTTAAGTAAGACTGACTCTCTCTCTCTCTCTCTCTCTCTCTCTCTCTCTCTCTCTCTCTCTCTCACACACACACACACACACACATACACACACACAGTATATACTTATGGTGATCTGTACTGTTTTTTCATTCTTTGTTATAAGAAAAATCATTTTTACTTATGCTGTTTACTTAAAAATAAGCGTTTTCTTGCTTGAATCAAATATTGGTAAACACGGGAATGTGACCAGGAATTCTATATTTTATTTTTTAGTTGCGTAATGTACCGATT
>NC_061108.1:87234187-87254187 GCF_015104395.2 Macrobrachium nipponense
ATCCTTTGCAGGAGCCATCAGACTTAATTCAGTATATATATATATATATATATATATATATATATATATATATATATATATATATATATACTATATATATATATATATATATATATATATATATATATATATATATATATATATATATATATATATATATATATATATATATATATATATATATATATATATATATATATATATATATATATATATATATATATATATATATATATATATATATATATATATATATATATATATATATATATATATATATATATATATATATATATATTGTCAAATTAACGTAATTTATTGATTGTTTATTTTCTTAAATCAGCCTTGTAACTTAGTTTTTAAGTGTTCTCGTTATATTTAGTTCAGCAGCTGTATTGTTTTTACGTTAACGTAACGTTCAGTGTTTTTGCTCAGTGATTCCTCCTCTTGTTGTGAATTACCTACTATCGTGTTAACGATTGTTTTTATTTTGTTTTCGAGTTGGAATGGAACTGTAGTGCTGTGAGTGGAGGCCGGCCGAAAATAGTTCGGGCCTGTATAAGCTTCTGGACTACGCTCTTTTGTTGGCAGCCTTCTGGAGATTTATCTCACGCCTTTTTCGAGGAATACTCCGACGGACCTCCCTTGGAAGTGGTTTTCCGTAGATGTGCTGAGCCATCTACGGCGTATGTGCATTGTGGGAGATTGATCACGGCTGTGATAGCGCAGGTTATCGTCACTTGCGACGCCTGTACTCCTGATTCCCGCCGGAGGATTTGGCGGAAGACGTGTCGTCGCTGTCCCGCCACGTAGGAGGCGTTACGCCAACCACTGTCCTGTCCGTCTTCAGCTGCTTGTCCCAGGAGAGCTAAGGGCTCGTGAGGAGGCTCGTAGGGAGGCAATTGCCAGGTAAGAGGTGATTATCCTGTGTTGTCCCTCGGAAATTATCTCGACCCCTGGGTCTACCTGGGACAATTTTGTGGGCTCCCCCGTATAGCTGCTGGGAGGTTGAAGCAACTTCCGTGAATCCTGTGCACTTCGTTATACGCGAGGATTTGCGTATTTAAATATCAATTATATTTGTATATATATGTATGTTGTATTGAGTTGTCGGTATTGGGTATTTACTGTCCCTCAGAATATTATTTGAATTTAGTTTTAAGTTTAGTACCAACACTGTTAGGTAGGAGATTTAAGGTTTTCCTGTCTTTATTTTCTCTAGTCTTCCTTCAATCTTATAATTATAGGTTAGTGGTTTTTTTTATTATTGGGCCCGTAGTATTATTTGAGCCTTTGGCATGTTATGTCCTTTCCTTTACTTTGTTAGGGTTAGCTTTCAGTATTAGGAGTCCTTGTGAGCTGTTATTTGCTCCTTGTATTTTGTGTATTTAATGTTAAGGTTCCTCACAAGGCTTATTTAGTGTTAAGTGTATTTTGTAATTAAATATTGTTAATTTTGTTCTGGTGTTTTGTGTCCACATTCCTCATACCCTGTGTACTTTCTTACTCCCCCTGCCTACGATCCCTGTGATTATTGAAATATAAAGAACCTGTATTACGGCCAAAGGGGTCGTAACAATTTGGCGACCGTGACAGGATTGTACGCAGGTGTGCACAGAGTTTGGGTTTGTGGAGCAACTCTGGGATAGGTTGCAATATTTAATTTGGTTTTGTTGCTTACCTTACTTTCCCCCCCGTAGGACATTCATTATGGAGGATTTTGTTTTTGACCCAGCCGAATTTTTGGGCTCTGTTGACTGTTTAAAATATCTTGCTATATTAAGTAAAGAGCATTTGAGGAGTTGTGCTCGTTGGTTAAATATTTCTTTTAGACCCACGGACACTAAGGCTCAGTTGTTGTTGTCTGTTAAGGCGATGGTGGCTCGTGGTATAGCCGAGGGTGAGGATTTGGCTAGGGATATGATTAGTGGAAGTTCTGATGATGAGAATTCTGTTGATGAGGTTAGTGTTAATCCTGGGCTATCACTATTTGAGGACCACCCTCGTACTGGTGTTATTTATACTGGTCCAGGTAATTTAACTGTAAAAACTGGAGTCTCTAATAATCCCTTTGTTGATGTAGAGCCAGAGCCATTGCAACCTGTGACGAATCCTGAAAATGAGAACCTTAGCCTAATTTGTAAACGAATAGAGTTATTGAAGGTACAATTCGAGGAGAATGAGAGGGCGAGGCGCCATGAGTTGGAAATGGCTAGAATTAACTTAGACTTGGCTAGGTTACGAGCTAACCCTGACTTCAACAGTACTCCCACCGGTTCTTCTTCTGATAGGTTTAACATGAGTGCGGCATTAAAGTTGGTGCCTGTGTTTGATGAGGGTAACGTGCCTGAGTTCTTTAAGGCTTTTGAGCGGGTGGCCACTAGGTTGTCTTGGCCCACTGAGATGTGGACTGTATTAATTCAATGCAGGTTAGTAGGTAAGGCCATTCGCCAATATAATGCTTTGGAAGAGAGTGTAGCCAGAGATTACTATAAAGTTAAGGCATTAATTCTCAAGGCGTATGACTTGGTCCCTGAGGCTTATCGCCTGAAATTTAGGAGTTCTATGAAGCCTGATACTATGTCGTATGTGGAGTATGCCCGTCTTAAGGAGGAGCAGTTTGACGACTGGGTAAAGAGTCGCCAGGTGGTCTCCTTCTCCTCCTTGAGGGAGCTGATGCTACTTGAGGAGTTTAAGAAAACTTGTAGTAAAGAACTTAGAATTCACCTAGAGGAGGTAAAAGCATATAACATAAGTAAAGCTGCTCAGATAGCTGATGAGTTTGTGTTAACACACCGTGTAGGTAGTAGTAGTTTTGGCTCATCAGTCGTTAAATCCCAGCCTGCCAGGCCAAACAATAATAATTGGAGATCCAATAACCCCTTTAAAACAAAGGTTGAAGCTAGCCAGGGAAATAACCCGAGTGGAAGGAACACACGGGGTGTTTTTTCCCAGAGTAATCAAGTTCCAGTAATGTTGGTAGAGCTAGGGGAACTTGTTTTTGGTGCCACGAGCAGGGTCACTTTCAAGCTCGGTGTCCTGCCCGGAGGAGGTATCTCCAGCGGAACGGAAGGGGAGGTAACAACAATGTCCCCATATCTTTGATTGCTAATGCCCCTACTACCCCTAATGCTGAAGTTGAGTGTTCCCCAGGAACTGAAGGAAGGGTTATGTTTAGTGGTAGTGGAGGTGAAATAAACCAATCGCCTACTAGCTCTCCTTTGTGACTTTTTGACAAATATATTTGGCCTGGCAGTTTGGTGGTTGATAGTAAAGTTATCAGAGTGAATCTTCTTAAGGGACACTGGGTCTGCTCGATCATTGGTGTTGTCAAAGGTTTTGAAGGATGTTGGTGAGCATTCTGGAAATTATGTGGTCCTGGGTGGGTTCCCTGATACAGTGGTTTCTGCACCTTTGGTGGAGGTAGAGGCATTCTTCCCAGGGTATCACAAGGTGACAGAATTGGCAGTGGTAGAAAAGCTCCCCATCCCTGGTATTGACGGCATTTTGGGAAATGATATGTTGGATGCCCGAGGTTATGAATTATTCCCAATAGTGTCCGTAACTGCAAGTCCTGTGGCAATTACCACTCGAGCTTCTGCAAAGGCTGCTGCCGCCTTACAGAATGAGGATAATTTAAATTTTAGTAGTTTAGAGGTAGAGGTAGAGAGACCCGGGTCTGTAGGTAGTAGTAGTAGTAGTTTTATGAATAAAATATTTAATCCAGATTGTGACCGTGTAAGCTTTATTGAAGCTCAGAAGGCTGAATTCAATTATGAATTAGGAGGTACGGATGATTTAACTAAACCAAGGTTCTGTGTGATTAGAGGTTTGTTGTATAGAGTTAGTCGTCCTGTGGATCACGGCTTGAACCAAACCTCTCGGGTAGAACAGATTGTGGTACCTTCAAAATATCAGAATGATGTCCTTAGTTTAGCTCATGAGGATTCTTTTTCTGGTCATTTTGGAGTTTGCAAAACCCATAGTAGATTGGCAAAGTATTTTTGGTGGCCAGGATTGAAATCCTCGGTGAAGAAATTTGTAGGAAGTTGTGAAACATGTCAAGTGATGGGTAAACCTAATAAACCTATTCCTAAAGCCCCTTTGCATCCAATTCCTGCAATTGGGGATCCTTTTGCTGAGTTAGTAGTTGATGTGGTTGGGCCTTTGCCCCGAACTAAATCGGGATTTACTTATCTTTTGACTATAATGGACAGAGCGTCTAGGTTTCCTGAAGCTTTTCCTATGAAGAAAATTACATCCAAAGTAGTGTTTGAAAAGCTAATAGACTTTTTTTCCAGGTATGGGTTGCCTCGTAAAATTCAAACAGATTGTGGCACTAATTTCACGAGCAAGGTATTTAAAGGTAAATGTGCTGAACTGGCCATTCAGCACATTACCAGTGTACCTTACCACCCAGAGAGTCAGGGCGTAGTGGAAAGGTTCCACCAAACCCTTAAGTCTATTCTAAAAAAGTACTGTTATGAGCAAGGCGAGGATTGGGATAAAGGTCTTCCCTTTGCTCTCTTTGCTATACGTAATCATCCCAATTCTTCCACAGGTGTAGCTCCATTTGAGTTGATTTTTGGACATAAGGTACGTGGTCCTCTAGAAATTTTCCATGAGTTGCTAGAGGTTAGTCATAAGAAAGTATTGAATGTGGGTGAGTTCGTTGAGGACCTGAGAAGTAGATTATCAGCTGCCTGGAAATTTGCCCAGGATAATTTGGTGTTGTCTCAGGCCTCAATGAAGGAAAATTATGATAAGAAGAGTAAGGCACGTTCGTTTGAGCCTGGTGAGCTTGTTTTGGTTTTGAGTACAGACTCTGACAATTTTCTGGAACCTAGGTATAAGGGGCCTTGGAAGGTACTTCGGAAATTGTCTGATGTCAATTATGAAGTGGAAGCTCCTGGGACCAAACGTAAGTGTCGGATATTCCACATTAATAGATTGAAATCTTACACAGTTGGTAGACTTGACCCCCTAGCTATAGTATATGAGCCAGTGTCTCTAGTGTTAGAACCCACGTTAGAAGAACCAGCCGACTTGTTTTGTCAGGTATCTTCAGATGCTCTTACAGTTAATATGCAAAATTTGGAAACTTTAGAAAAGGGTTTGGAGCATCTGGAGGGTATTCAGAAGGATGACATGATAAAATTAATATCTTCTTTTTCAGACTTATTTCAGGCCTCTCCAGGTAGAACGACCTTGCTCCAACACGATGTTGAGTTTGGGCAGTGCTTCCCCAGTCAAACAAAGTCCTTATCGACTAAATCCAGAAAAACGTGATATTGTCGAGAGGAGATAAAGTATGTTGGAGCATGATTTAATTAGACCTTCGGTAAGTCCTTGGAGCTCACCTATTGTACTTGTTAAGAAAGCTGACGGGCAGTTTCGCATGTGTGTGGACTACCGCAAGGTCAATGCTAATACAAAGAATGACTCTTTCCCTTTGCCTCGTATTGAGGACTGTCTTGATCGGATAGGACCTGCTAAGTTTATAACTAAATTGGATCTTTTAAAGGGGTATTGGCAGGTTCCCCTATCGGATCGAGCTCGTGAGATTTCCGCTTTTGTTACGCCCTTTGGGCTTTACGAATGTAAGGTAATGCCCTTTGGGATGAAAAATGCAGCGTGTACCTTCCAGCGGTTGATGAACCGAGTTATATGTGGTCTGGAGGGTACAGAAATTTATATAGATGATTTGGTTATTCACAGCAATGACTGGCGGACTCATTTGGTGAGGTTAAAGAAGGTATTTGAGGCCTTGAGAGCCGCTGGTCTTGTTGTAAATTTGAGTAAATGTGAATTTGGTAAAGCCAAGGTGTGTTATCTAGGTCACGAGGTTGGTTTGGGTCGGGTTACTCCTAAACAAGCTAACCTCGAGCTCTATTAAATTTGCAAAGGCCGCGCAATGTTAGGGAGGTCCGGAGAATTTTAGGTATGTTGGGTTATTATAGGCGATTCATCCGGAACTTCTCTGACATTGCTCAGCCCCTTACTCAACTATTGCAGAAGGGACAAAAGTTTGTATGGTCTTCTCAATGTGAGGAATCTTTTTTTAAAACTGAAAACTGTCTTGATGTCTAACCCCATTCTAATGTCTCCTGACTTTCAGAAACCGTTTATTGTGGCTGTAGATGCCAGTGATGTGGGTATAGGTGGAGTACTTTTTCAAAGACATGAAGATGGTGAAGTGCGTCCAGTATCCTACTTTAGTCGTAAGTTGCTGGATGCTGAGAGAAGGTATTCTACCATCGAGAAGGAGGCACTAGCTTTAATTCGTACCTTGGTTCATTTCAAACCATATGTTACTAATTTTTCCTTTCCCGTAGAAATTTGGACGGACCATAACCCTTTGGTGTTCATCGAAAGAATGAAAGGTTCTAACCAGAGGATTCTGCGTTGGGCTCTTCAGCTGCAGGAGTTTCCTTTAAGTATTAAGCATGTTAAGGGTGTTGATAACTGTATTCCTGATGCCCTTTCTAGGATGTAAGTCTGGTTATTTCTCTTCTCACCTCGCCCTTCTCATTTCTCCTTCGGGGTTTGTATTGAAAATTATATTTAAGGTAGTCAATTTTAATCATGTTTAAAATGATGTATGGATTCGGGCTTTGTCTTAAGTCTGTTTCATTATGTTCCGAGTTTTGCTTCACCTTATTGTTTTTCCCTTGCAGGATATTTTAGATTAAGTTCTATTTTTTTTTCCTTGCAGGATGTTTTAGATTAAGTTGTCTATATGGTTATCTTCTAGTATGTAATATGATTGTGGTACTAAAAAAATGTATTCTATTTGAATAATTTTTTTTTTGAGGGGGAGGAAGGTGTCAAATTAACGTAATTTATTGATTGTTTATTTTCTTAAATCAGCCTTGTAACTTAGTTTTTAAGTGTTCTCTTATTTTATTTAGTTCAGCAGCTGTATTGTTTTTTACGTTAACGTAACGTTCAGTGTTTTTGCTCAGTGATTCCTCCTCTTGTTGTGAATTCCTAACTATCGTGTTAACGATTGTTTTTTATTTTGTTTTCGAGTTGGAATGGAACTGTAGTGCTGTGAGTGGAGGCCGGCCGAAAATAGTTCGGGCCTGTATAAGCTTCTGGACGTACGCTCTTTTGTTGGCAGCCTTCTGGAGATTTATCTCACGCCTTTTTCGAGGAATACTCCGACGGACCTCCCTTGGAAGTGGTTTTCCGTAGATGTGCTGAGCCATCTACGGCGTATGTGCATTGTGGAGATTGATCACGGCTGTGATAGCGCAGGTTATCGTCACTTGCGACGCCTGTACTCCTGATTCCCGCCGGAGGATTTGGCGGAAGACGTGGTCGTCGCTGTCCCGCCACGTAGGAGGCGTTACGCCAACCACTGTCCTGTCCGTCTTCAGCTGCTTGTCCAGGAGAGCTAAGGGCTCGTGAGGAGGCTCGTAGGGAGGCAATTGCCAGGTGAAGGAGGTGATTATCCTGTGTTGTCCCTCGGAAATTATCTCGACCCCTGGGTCTACCTGGACAATTTGTGGGCTCCCCCGTATAGCTGCTGGGAGGTTGAAGCAACTTCCGTGAACTCCTGTGCACTTCGTTATACGCGAGGATTTGCGTATTTAAATATCAATTATATTTGTATATATATGTATGTTTTATTGAGTTGTCGGTATTGGGTATTTACTGTCCCTCAGAATATTATTTGAATTTAGTTTTAAGTTTAGTACCAACACTGTTAGGTAGGAGATTTAAGGTTTTCCTGTCTTTATTTTCTCTAGTCTTCCTTCAATCTTATAATTATAGGAGGTTAGTGGTTTTTTTCATTATTGGGCCCGTAGTATTATTTGAGCCTTTGGCATGTTTATGTCCTTTCCTTTACTTTTGTTAGGGTTAGCTTTCAGTATTAGGAGTCCTTGTGAGCTGTTATTTGCTCCTTGTATTTTGTGTATTTAATGTTAAGGTTCCTCACAAGGCTTATTTAGTGTTAAGTGTATTTTGTAATTAAATATTGTTAATTTTGTTCTGGTGTTTTGTGTCCACATTCCTCATACCCTGCGTACTTTCTTACTGCCTACGATCCCTGTGATTATTGAAATATAAACGAACCTGTATTACGGCCAAAGGGGTCGTAACAATATATAATATATATATATATATATATATATATATATATATATATATATATATATATATATATAATATATTATATATATATATATATATATATATATATATATTATATATATATATATATATCTCACCAGACGCCAGGTAGGCCTCCAGGCCTGTCAGGCGTCCTGCTTTAGGAACTGTCTCCATTCTTGGCGATCATCATAGAGCCTCATCTCATCAACTTCCCGCAAACTAGAGCCTCTCCTCTCTACTCCTCTCTCTACATCTCATTTTTTGTCTTCCTACCTGTCTCCTTCCTTCCGGTGTCCATTCCAAAAACCTTTTAGGATATCGCCTCCTCCATTCTTTTGGTGTGTCCAAACCATCTAAGCTGTCCTCTCTCCACAAAATCTAGTATCTCCTCCACTCACAGTTCTCTTCTAATGTCTTCATTTCGTAGCCTATCCATTTTTGTTTAACCTTTTATGAGTCTTAGGGCTTTTATTTCAGCTGCTTGAAGTTGGCTTCTAGTTCTTGATGTTGAGGTCCATGATTCATGGCCAATAAGTCAATATTGGTCTTAAAATAGAGAGGTATATTATGGTTTTCACTTTGCGAGGTATATTTCTGTCTTTCATTAGTGGGTAGAGCAGATACAGATTGTTACTGAATTTCTGTATTCGGGTAGTTATTTCCAGTTTTGAATCGTTTTGGTCACTAAACTCTACTCCTAAGTATTTGAAATTTCTACACTGTTCAATGGTGACCTTCTAATTCTACATCTATGTTACTTGGTGTTCGTGATAGGTGCATGATCTCTGTCTTATTGTTGATCCGCATTCCATTAGCTGTTAAGATCGCGTTCCAGTTGTTGACATTTTCTTGGAGAGATTCTGCGCTGGGGGCTATCATTGCATGGTCATCTGCATACATAAGGTTGATGGTCATATCTGCAGCTTCATCCTCACCTAGTTCCCTCATACATTTATCTAGGAACAATATAAAAAGGAGTGGAGAAAGGACGCTGCCCTGTCTTACTCCTGATTTAATTTCAAACCAGTCTTCATTCTCTTGATTTGTTTTTACTCTGGATCTGATGTTTTGATAGGTGTTATAAATTGCTCTTATAAGTTTCTCAGGGATTCCATAGTAAGGGTCTTTTAGGCCATCCCAATCATTTTCTTCTTGGTACTCTATCAAAAGCCTTTTCTAGATCAATAAAGCAATATATCTGTCCCCGTCCCATTCCCAGCTCTTCTCAAATATCATCTTGAGGGAGAAAATCATATCAGTTGTCCCTCTTCCCGGTCGGAAACTGTTTTGCCATTCACCCAGCTTTGGTTCAACATATCCTCTCAATCTAGTTTCAAGTATTCTTTCATATACTTTAAAAGCATGTGACATTAGGGATATTCCTCTATAATTGCTGCAATTTGTCTTGTCTCCTTTCTTATAGATTGGGCATATTAGATCTCTTCTCCAGTATCCAGGTGGCATTTGCCCATTCCAGAGTATGCCAATTAGCTCTAGTAGCCAGATGACTCCATCCTCCCCCATGTTTTTAAGGAGCTCTGCAGGTATTGTATCCACTCCAGGGGCCTTACCATTTCTCATCCTCTTGAGAGCATTTTTTACCTCCAGTGTTGTTATGTCAGGTTCTGCATCCCCAACCACTTCAAATTCTACATGCTCTTCAAGGTCATTGCTTTCGTTGTTTAGTAGTGTTTCAAAGTGATGTTTCCATCCTAATTCAATTTCTCGGGGTTAGGTTAAAATTGTCCCAACCATAGGGTCTTTGATTACATAAGTGGGTGGTTGGCTTCCCTTTCTATAGTTTTTGGCAGTGCTATATATGAGTTTTCTGGTACCATGGAGATCATTTCCCAGATCTTCTCCTATTCTTTCCCATGTTTCTCTTTTTGTTTGAGCTTTTATTCTTTCCGTTTCTCTCGAGGCTTCTTTATAGTTATTGTGATCTTCCAAGTTCAAAGTTTTCATCCATTTTCTGAAGCGTTTCATTTTGTTTGCAACAGCGGCCTTTAGTGTGGGGGTCCATCAAGCAGTTTTTTTTCCTCCTACCTCGAACTCTTTTCTTTTGCACTGTATTATTAGCAGCACCCACTACAGCCATTTTAAAGCGTCTCCATTTTCATTTGGGTCATTGCTCTCGTGTTTGCATTTGTTTAGCTCTACTTATTTCGTTTTGATATCTAACTAAAAACTCCTCTTCTCTCATATTCTCTAAAATAAATCTTTCTCTCACTTTTGTTATTGCCATCAGTCATTGATTTTTCAGTATATGCTCCTAAAGCCGAGTTCCATCGGTACCACGTCCACTTGTGGCTGTCTCTATGATTATAGAAAGAGTTCATAATGGACATCTGGTTTAGTATGCAAAAATCAATTATGTTTTCTCCTTCTCTATTTCTGTCTCCAATGCTAAATGCTCCCAATATGCTCTCTATGCCTGTCCTGTCTTGCCCAATATGTCCATTCATATCTCCAATTATTAATGTATTTTCTACATATGGGACAGAATCTTTTACTTCTTGTAGATGTCTGTAGAATTCTTCCTTTTCTTCTTGAGGGCGGCCCTGCTGTGGTGCATACACCTGGATTATGCAGGCTTGAAACGTTCCTAACTTTAAGGAAATGCTAATAATCCTATCACACTTGAATTCTAGATGACTAATTTTTCCAGCTAGCTCTTCACTCACAATAAAACCTACTCCGTGTCGTGCGGTTCTTCCACCTTTGTAAAATAATTGGTAATTGTTATGCAATAATTTTGTTCCTTCTCCTGGTAAACGGATTTCACACAACCCCAATATGTCTATTTTTCTCCCTCCATCATCATGATTACCTCCTGCTCCTTACCTCTCAAAGTACTTAGATTAATTGTTCCTAATCTCAAAGATTTATATATATATATATATATATATATATATATATTATATATATATATATATATAATATATAATATATATATATTGGAAAATGTATGTCTGTTTGTTCGTGTGAACGCTATAGAAATCTACAATTCTTGACCGATTTTGATGAGATTTTCACTTTAGCCTCCCCTCCCCCCAACCAAAGGTTTCAGTCTAAATCCGAAATTCGAGGGCCGATTCTAAAGGGGTCATAACCCCTCTTTTTTATCACTAATTTTAACAAATACACATTTCTTGACCGATTTTGATGGGATTTCTACCATTGACTCCCCTCCCGGCAATCAAGATCAGCACTGTAGGGGTAAGACATCACTATCACCCAACAGCACCAAAGGGGGAGGGGATGGGAAGGGATTCCCTGAAAGGGGGCTGGTTCTGCCCATGAAATGGGGCTGGTTACGTCTTTAGACTTAGTAACTTTATGAATTTATCAATACCTAATTTCGGTATACATATGACTTACTGTTTGGAAAAGAATACTACCGGTGGTAAAACATCAGTGGTACCAAAAGGGGTGGGGGTTGAGAAGGGAGTGACAGAGAAAGTGAGAGGGAGAGGAAGTAAGAGAGAGGGAGAGAGTTGAGAGAGAGAGAGTAGAGGGGGTGTTAGGGAGAGAGAAAAAAAAAGAGAGAGAGGAGAGAGAGAAAAGAAAAAAGAAAAAGAGGAGAGAGACGAAAAAGAGAGAGAGAGAGAAAAAGAGAGTAGTGATGGTGTTAGGGGGAAGAAAGAGGGAAAGAAACAGGTAGGGTGGAGAGAGAGAGAAAGCGTAAGCTTATCAGTTATCATTTAAGATTTAATCCGGACAGCACTGGGTTGGTCAGCTAGGACATATATATATATATATATATATATATATATATATATATATATATATATATATATATATATATATATATATTTAAATTATGCTCTTGAGTCTGTGTTGGTGCTTGTGTAGTTTTCATATTATCAGTGGCACTAACTTAACCTCCTTACACATTTTTTGATATTGTTCTCACTGGAAGCCTTTATCCAAGATGAGTACAAATTGCGGAAACTTAAACCAAGGGCCAAAGAATAGGCTGTGCACCAAGGGAGGCATGGAACTTGTAGCTGCCTGCAGATCCCGGATTATGCTGTCCGTATCTACCCAAGGTCAGGCTACTAACTTCTACTTTGTTGACGAACTAGCCGGTGCTTACTTGAAGAACATTTGTTTTCTGTTCTGACGGTTGTCAGGTCTAATACAATACTACTCAAGTAACATTGCTGTTATTTACTAAAATACCAAATAATTTGCTGTGTAGTTTGTTTATCGAATGTAAATAAAATGAAATGCAGTGTCAGCTCTCAGTTTCCATAAGAATGGAGTATTAAAACGGAGATGGATGTGCCTTTGCAAGAGAGGGATCCTTGTAATGCTGATTCAGCAGTGATAGTTGAGCTCATATTTTCCATAAACCTTTTGAAATTTCAAAGGACGTTATTCTCTTACACGCAGAAATCTCAAATAGTTACGGCAGTTCTCATGTCGTATATGTATATGCCTGTTATAAGTGTTTTTGCACTTCTTACTGAAAACTAATGAGTTTTAGCTCAAGTATAGGGGAAGCTCTGAATCTGTGGTCCATTTTGATACACAAATTTTCTCCTCACTTGGCTCACTTTAATTTTAATTTGGTGTGAGTAGACTTTTTAGTGTGGACCTTGCCTTAATCATTCGTGGCAGGACTCAACCCAAGCGATAGAGGTTCCACCGACGGTGCGGTAATACGCTTTGTTGCGAAGATGAATGAAAGTCTAGTTAAGCTCATGTATACAGTTATCTCTCTAATTTCGATACACTTGCTAGATTCGACCATAACTATTCACAGAACAAAGTGGGTAGTTTCGCCTAGAAGTTAAGAATGAAAAATACATCATTTGAGATATCGGTAATATATAATTTGCATTTCCTTTCCTGACAACGGATGAGATAAAACTATATTTTTTATACGAATGTACACATATACTACGTGTGGGAAGATACTCGGTGAGAATACTCGACACTCGTCCAGGAATCGCAACTTTCCCATCCTTACCTTTTTTTAGTTCATTGAAAAACTTTCATCAATATGACAAAGTTCGGTGCAAGTTGTCATTTGATTTCCTCTTTTCAATCAACTCTCTTTTAGCTTTATATTCATTTGAATGCTTCCATATCTCTACATTATCATCATCATCAACATCATCATTAGAATAATAATATAATAATAATAATAATAATAATAATCAATAATAATAATAATAAAAAATAATAATAATAATAATAATAATAATAATAATAATAATGAACAAAGGAACCTCCGTAACGAGGCTATAATATTGACAATCAAAAGCCACAGTAGTGTTAAAATATATTATTGTACAATGGTAAAAAATACAAGGAGATACTTTCGGATAATGCTCCGTATCCCTCTTCAGTCCTAATGACGGTCAAACAATGGAGGGAGCGTTACAACAGTGAAAAAAAAAAAAAATAGAAATAACAACTGGTTCAAGGCGGATGGATCTAAGTGTTGGTCAGGTAATCCCCGAACCTGACCAACAGAACGGGGATTACCTGACCAACACTTAGATCCATCCGCCTTGAACCAGTTGTTATTTTTTTATTTTTTTTATTTTATTTTTTTTTTCACTGTTGTAACGCTCCCTCCATTGTTTGACCGTCAGTAGGACTGAAGAGGGATACGGAGCAGTATCCGAAAGTCTCTCCTTGTGTTTTTTACTATTGTACAATATATATTTTAACACTACTGTGGCTTTTGATTGTCAATAATAATAATAATACTATTATTATTATTATTATTATTATTATTATTATTATTATTATTAATTATTATTATTATTATTATTATTATTCTTGGTCTATCACAGTCATCCTATTCGACTGGGTAGTTTTTATAGTGTGGGCTTCCGAGTTGCATCTTGCCTCCTTAGGAGTTCGTCACTTTTCTAATTATGTGCGCTGTTTATAGTAGCACATTCTTCTGTATAAGCCCTGAAGTTACTTCAGTATCTAGTTTTTCCAGGTTCCTTTTCAAGGATCTTGCGATCGTGCCTAGTGTTCCTATGGTTATGGGTACAATTTCCACTGGCATAACCGATCTCCGTATTTCTGTTTTCAGGTCTTGATACTTATCAATGTTTTCTCTTTGTTTCTCATCTACTCTGGTGTCCCATGGTATTGCGACATCACTGAATGATACTTTCCTCTTGTTTTTGTCAATCAGCGTCTTGTCTGGACTACTGGCACATATCGCCCTGTCTGTTCTGATTCCATAGTCCCAGAGGATCTTTGTCTGATCATTTTCTATCACTCCGTCAGGTTGTTGTTCGGACCACTTATTACTGCAAGGTAGTAGGTGTGTCTGGCACAAGCTCCAATAGAGGTCTCTTATTATACTGGTTCTGTGCAAGTGCCAGACATTCACTTGCTATGTGGGTTATGGTCTCTTTTTTTATATTACACTTCCTGCATATGTGTGAGATGTTATTTCCATTTATTGATCTTTGAAAATATCTGGTTCTTAGGGCCTGATCTTGTAAACTGTTAGCATTCATCCTGTTTCCTTCTTGAGTTCTCCCCTCTGTAGCGATTGCCATGTTTCATCGCTGGCCAGTTCTTTCGTCTGTCTCATGTATTGACCGTGCATTGGTTTGCTGTGCCATTCCTCCATTATTTTTGTCATTTCCTTGTCTCTGCGTATTTCTGGGTTTTCGTCATCTTTTATCAGTCCTTCTTCCTATGCCCCTTAGCCACTTGTCTTCACTGATTTTCAGATTTTGCCCCAGTGTTTTGCTCTCGATATTGATGCAGTCCTTATGCTTAGTAGTCCTCTCCCTACTTCATTTCGTGTTATGCATTGTCTGTATTTGCTCTTGGGTGTGGTGCTTTGTGTATTGTCATGTGTTTCCTAGTTTTCTGGTCTGTGCTGCGGGGTTTAGACTTGGTCTACTCCACTACTCCTGCACTGTATCTGATTACTGGTACTGCCCATGTGTTTATGGCTTTCATCATATTTCCGGCGTTGAGTTTTGAATTGAATATCACCTTAAGTATCTGCATATATTCTTTCCTGCTAAAGTCCTTCTTCTCTTGGTGTTTTATATCCTCTCCTTCTATTATGCCTTGGTATTTGTATCCTGTCTCATCTCTGTGTTTGATGCTATTCTCATCTGGTAGTTTTATCCCTTCAGTCCTTTTCACCTTGCCTTTTTGTATGTTTCCCAAGGCACATTTTTCTGTTCCAAACTCCATCCTGATGTCACCTGGCAGTCTGGATTAGGGTATCTATTTCCTTAATGCTCTTACCATAGAGCTTGACGTCGTTCATGAAAACTTCAGATGGTTAATTCTGTTGCCTCTTTTCTTGAGTTCGTACCCAACATCCATCTTCTGCGGTACTTTTGTTATGAAAATCATGGCAACTTTGAAAAGTTGTGGGGACAGTGAGTCGCATGGAAAGATCCTTCTCCTGATGTCAACGTCTGCTAATCTTTTCCCATAGCTTTAAATATTATATTCCAGTTGTGTATTGTATTTTATAGGAAGCTGAAGGTGTTTTCCTCTGCCCCATATATTTCAGGCATTCTATTAGCCACGTGTGTAGTATCATATCAAAGGCTTTCTTGTAGTTAGTCCATGCCATGCTTAGATTTGTTTTCATTCTTTTACTGTTATTCATTACCATTTAATTTATCAGGAGCTGGTTTTTTGCTACCTTACACTTCCTTCTACAGCCATTTTGTTGATGGGCGGTGGTTTTTGTGTCCTCTAGGTAGTTGTACCGCCTTTCACTGCTGATACCTGAGAGTCACTTCCATATTACTGGTCGGCAGGAGATAGGCCTATAATTACTAGCTATATTCTGTATTGAGGATGTTCTCCCTGTAGTCATCCATTTGGGCACATGGTGGTTTGTGATACAATGATGGAGTTGTTTTACTATTCGTTGGTGTAGGGCCTCGAGGTTTTTGAGGCAGTTTTTTAGTTGATGTCTGATTGTGTTTATCGTGATCTCGGTGAATCTGTTTTATTCTCCCCGTTTCTTCTGCCTTGGCTTCCTAGAGCCATGTGGGATGTTTGTTGTGTGATACTGGATTGCTCCATATGTTTTCTCAGAGTCTCTTACTTGGTTCGGCTTTGGGAATTTCCTGGTGGTTGTCTTCCCCTCTTAGTTGGCTGTATAGTCTTTTCTGGTTGGTTCCAAATAGTTTGTTCTGTTGGTATCCTTTATTCCTGTTCATGTACCGTTGGATCTTATGTGATTTGGCTTTATTATCATTATTATTATTATTATTATTATTATTATTATTATTATTATTACACTCCTCGCCTGTATTATACCTTTAAATATTATTAGAAATACGCTTAAAATCTTTTTCCTTTACTAAGAATATTGTCGTCTTTGTCAAAGGGAATGGAACGCGATGGAAATTCAAGAGCCAAGTTCTTTCCATAAGGTTCCATCTCGATTTCTGGACCGATCTGGTTAGTTGTGGTAATGTTGCCCATCTGATGCCTATGAAGGTTAGTTAATACAGCCAAGTGCAGGATTATTAGTTTCCCTAACGTTTCCGGAGAGCTTAGTAAATGTAATGGCATTGCTGGAATTTAACGTTTCTAAAACATTGGAAGGTTTGTTTCCAGTCAGCATTGATATCTAGTTGATAACGAACTTACCAAAATACTGACATTTTACATTCTTGCATTTGTATGTTAGTTTACTTTCCTTGAATAATATTATATGGTGGAGCTCTTGTTGTTGTTATTAATATTAACGGCTCTGCTGTGCTCCCTCTTGCGTTTATAAAGATCGGTACGTTTTGGCGGAGCCGCTTTGGCGTAGGTGATTTGGCGCGGCTGCTATTGCCCGAAATCCACTTTGACGCCAGTCCATTTGGCGACAGACGTTTCGACTCGGAGGTCATTTATTTATTTATTAATTTTAATATATTTTTTACGCACAATTTCAAGGAAACTTAATTGCAATATCGTTTTTATAAATTAAGCTAAACATGAAAATGACATATCTAGAACCAGAAAAACGAGCTCATTCACATGGCATGAATCAACAGTGCCAGATGCTTAATTAAATCACGTAAATATAGTTGCCCTTTTTTTTGGATATTTTCATAAAAACAAAAGATAAAATATTTCTTTCTGAAATAAAGCTTGCTAAATATTTAATATTAATTTTAAAAAATGGGAAAATAGCAATTATTTCGTCCATTCAGAATTTGATGATTATGTAGAGTAACTAAAACGAGCAACAAAAATAATGTACTCGTTAGTACTAAACTACTTAGCTACTTAACTATGTACTCCTTGGTCTTAGTTTAGCTTGTCTTACTTATTTGAAATTTTTTTTCTTTAAACCTTATGCATTTGTAAAAATCTCGCTTGTATTGTAATTGTTTTTGAACCATAATGGCTTTTTACTGTTGGATTAGATATTTTTTCCTAATTAGTAGTTTTTTTTTTTTTTTTTTTTTTTTTTTGATCTTGATCAATTCGTTTCAGTACAACATTATTCATATATGTCTATTTAGTTTGAGTATATACACAAGTAGTAGCTTGAATTTCTTATAAATCACCCTACTTACTAGGTTGGGGGGAGTGGGGAAGTGGTGTGTGGCAACGGGTCAAGGTCCTTCGAATGGTACTCTAAAACTAAGCATTTCAATACAGATATGTAGACGCAAATGATTAGTCATTCACGCGCTCACTTAAATTTCTTAGGAATCACCAGAAGGCTAAAGTTTAGTTGTAACGCTATTTTTTTAAGCGCATTTTTTTTTCTTTTTCTTTTTTTTTTTTAGCGCCCGAATGGCTGGCGCTAAAGTACCTGACCCCCAAAAGTCCGGCGCCAAAGTACCTTGGCCCCAGAAGACCGGCGTCAAAAGTACCTGGCTGCCAAAAGTCCACCGCCAAAGTATCTGGCCCCCAGAAGCCCGGCGTCAAATCAGCTGGGCCCAAAGTACAGTGCCAAATCGCCTACGCCCAAACGACTGCACCCAATCGTCCCATTCCAGTTTATTGTTACTACGTGCAGTCTTTCCCACATAAGCCAAAATGCAATTGTTTTACTTGCTGACTTATGCACCGGTTCGTCCATTCCTTTTATTTTCTGAATTTCGTTTATACAAAGGAATTTACGACTCGTATTGTTAATAAGAAATACATATTCATGCTCATAATTCACACGCATTTTAATTACTTCCTCTAATCCACTGTTCTGTGGTCACTTAATTACTTATTCTCTTTCCGTTAGCAAATTCATTTCTCCCTTATCTAAATGATAAAAGTTTCTTGAGTTTTTAAAGCAAGGTCTAAAAACCAATTAGGATAGGCTGCAACACATTTTTTGTATTGAAATTGATTTTTTTTCGTGTAAATAAGCAGAGTAAAAGGTCTGTAGCCACTTTTATACCATAATAATATTTATCATAATATTTTTGCACGATAATATTAACATTAATATTGGAGATGCACTGGAGATTTTCCTAAGAACTGACATCATAACCAGAATAAAGAGAAAGGCCCTTACTATAAACATAAAAGAGAAATATAGATGTAATATGTCACTTATTGATCAGTTGATATAAAAATTACAAACATAACTACTTATAGATGGAAAAATCTATGAGAAATATGTTGGCAATGTCATAATAAGAAATTCATTCCTTCCAGTTGATATTTGCTGGGAATGAGGAAACACTTTATAAGTTGAGCAAAGACTCTGATATCACGTCGTGATTTTTGTGACCTATTTTGTCTCCTCGAAGGGCATGTGGCATTATGCAACTCAAAGAGGGCCCAGGGATGGACGACCTCATGACAGAGCTGACATCATAACCGATTAAGAAAAAAGTCTTGGCTATAAACATACAGGAGAATATAAATGTAAAATGCCACTTATTCATCGGTTAATAAAACATTTACAAACATAACTTAAAGATGGTGAAAAAAAGATTCTCCAGAACTAAGTCTGAAACGTCAAAATAAGAAATTCACTCCGGAGGATATTTCCTGGGAGTGAAGAAACTTTTCATAAGTTGAGAAAAGATTCTGATACTCAAGATTTTTGTGACCAACTTTTTCCCTTGGAAGGGCAGGTGACAAGGGACACTCGCCTTACTTCCCCTTGATGGAAGCTGGTTGTTGAAAGTTTGGGGAAAACGATCATTAAAAGTAGCGTTAGCCTCATTAATCTCTGAAAAAGAGCAAATAGAAAGATGTGAACATACGCCTAATTCAAAGATACTTCTTATTTATAATGTAAAATATGGTCAACAATACTCTGGTATCATGGAGAAAATTAAGTGTAATAAAAACGCAAACAGAAATTGCAACTGAACTACAGCCCGTGCAGAGGAATTCACGCAGAGATGATATAGTTGTAAAAATGCAGAATGTGAAAAATATTCATCACTTAGGTGATTACCTGTTATGTTGTGTTATCACACTGGAAATGTTTGGAAATTGTTTTATTCCTTTTGATATAACGTTGACCACATATTCGCAATTGTTAACGATTACGTTATATTTCTCCAGTATGAATGATTTTATTAACAGGTATATTATTACAAATTTTTCACAATGCTTAAAGAGTAATGCAAGCATTACATCTTTTTTCCTATTCAAATTGAAAATTTGCTTCCTGAGGAAAGATAGTGGCATCTATAAAATTAAGAATGGATGATTCGAAGATTTGATACCCGATTCACAATGATTTCAAACGTACATTTGGGAAAGTTAGTCTATCGAGATTCTTTCCTTCTTGCTCTTTTATGACATTCGATTTCGATTATATACAATATTCTTTTTTAGAATTATGAAGGCATTTTAACAACACAACAAATAGACCAGTTTTTGCCATAGTCGAGTCTCCTAATATTTTAACAAGTATATGTGACCGGACGGGCAATCTGGAATAT
>NC_061108.1:87259187-87264187 GCF_015104395.2 Macrobrachium nipponense
GTCGATCCAAGGTGCGTCTACGGAGGGCTGTAGGGAAGACGATCCGGGGTCCATACAATACTAACCCTCCATCCGCGTAAAGGTTGTCCCGCAGCTTCCAATACGGGAGGGCGGAAGCGTGGAGATCATAGCGGTTGGTAGGAAAACCGTTGGAGACGTAGTGAACAAGACGACTGTAATCTTGATCCTGAGATGCGGCTGTGCGGATTTCTTGTAGAGACTTGTCTTCTTCGATGATGGGTCCTGTTGCCTGGTCGTCAGTGGAAGTGGCGGTGCTGGCAACGATACGCCTGACATGTGCAGTCGAAGTGGTGCACTCCTCTTCATCTTCAGGTGTGGGGCGACTGGTTGGGGAGCGAGACAGGGCGTCTGGTATGCAAAGTTGTTTCCCTGTACGCCATACTGCAGTGAAGATGTAGGGGGCCACTTTCATCTTGAGGCGCTGAAGGCGTGGATTCTCAATAGCATCTAAAGTGTAGTGATTGAGAATTGGTATCAAGGGGCAATGGTCAGTCATTAAGGTGAAATGTTGAAGTCCAGACAAGTATAGGCGGCACTTAGTTATAGCCCAAGTGACTGCAAGTAGCTCCAGCTCTATGGTGGCGTAGCGAGTCTCTGTATCCGTAAGGAAACGAGAGCCACACTGGACGAGACGCATCTGACCTCGGCCGTTATCTTGAAGTAGGGCATAGCCAAGACCGTATAGGCGTGAGGCATCTGTTTGTAGAACCACAGGCGAGGCAGGATTGAAGGGTGCCAGGATAGGTGGTGTAGTCAGAGCTGTCTTGACTTTCTTAAATGCTCGCTCATGGTCGGGCGTCCAGACGAATGAGCGTTTCGGGCTCATAAGTGGACGTAGGGGCTGTGCTGCTGCTGCGATGTCTGGAGTGAAGTCGGCAAGTTGATTGACGAGATCCATAAACGACCTGACGTCTGTGACATTGGACGGTGTCGGGAAGTCGCGTATAGCTGATACCTTGTCGGGGTCTGCTGCAATACCATCGGATGATAAGACATAACCGCAAAAGTTAACTTTAGGGGCGGCTACAGGGAATTTCTCCTTGTTGAGGGTGATACCATATTGATGGCATCTGGTCAGCATTTGGTGCACGTGTTGTAGGTGGGAAGGGAGATCCTCGTCGGAAAGGAGGATGTCATCTACAACCTTCACACAGTTGGGAACACCTTGTAGTGCCATATTTCCATGGAGGCAGTATGCATCACCTGTTGCTGAAAATCCCATCGGGCCACGACAGTGCTGGAATCTTCCATACGGAGTTATAAATGTAGTCAGGTGGCGGTCCTCTTCTGCCAACTCCATTTGCCAATAGCCATGCAGGGCATCCGCTGTGGTGAAGTACTTCGTAGTAGGAGAGATGTTGCGGACGGCATCATGGGGCGTAGGTGAAGGGTGTGTAGGGTGGGCTACCTGAGAATTTAGGTGGGTGTGATCCACAGTGATGCGCACACCTTTGTCCTTGGGTACCAATACCATGGGATGGCACCATTCAGAGGGTTCGTCGCCTGCTGGTCTGATGATTCCTTGTTGCAACAAGGAGTCAAGTTCTTCTTTCACTTGATCTCTGAGAGCGAACGGAATGGGCCTGGGTGTATGCACAGCGAATGGTGTAGCACCAGGTTTCAGGGGAATCCTCATCGGAGGGCCTGCCATTTTCTTCAGTGGCTGGGTTTGTAGATCCTTCTTGGATATGAGGACATTGCTGAAGTGCCGAAGAAAATAGTCCTTAATAGCTGCGGGTGACGTCATGGCAGAGGCAGGAAACTGAGCGCATCTGTTGACATGTGTTACCTTGAGGATGTGCTTCAGGAATTCCAGCGACACTATGGCGAGAGCTCGGCAATGTTCACGGGAGAGGAGGGGAGTCTGGATATCCTCATGAACATGTATGGTTGCTGAGCAAGACTTGTTGCCAAGACGAAGTGTTGCCTGGAAGTATCCTACAGCCGGTGTCATGGGGGATCCATCTACTGTCACAACTTCTGTCATGGGTGGAGGTTCGAGCCTTGTCCGAGGTATGCAGAGTGCATCCAAATGTATGGTGCCAATCACTGTGATGTCTGCTCCTGTATCGGGGATTAGCTGGAGTTGTGCTGATATATCACCAAATGACAGAGAGACAGTGACTGGTGTGGGGGACTCGCTACCCAAGTTATCACCCACGAAACGGCAGCTGGGATTTGACTTATTAGCAGGAGGTGAAGCTGTGTACCCAGTCTGACTTTTCTTGGTCGACCTGCACATCTTCTCAAAATGTCCCTGTTTCTTGCAGGTCTTGCACTGAGCTTCCTTAGCTGGGCATTTCTGAGTGCGTGGCCAATGACCTGTGCGTTCGCAGTTATTGCACGATGCACCCGTGGCTGGGCATTGTCCGGAATCGTGCTTGCGAGAGCAATATTGACAAGGGTCACTATTTGGAGACTGGTGAGAACGTTGGTCAGGAGATCGATGAGAAGTCCTCTTCTGTAGACGCTGGTTCTTCTTGTATGTAGATACTGCGTTGACCTGGCTAGGGCCAGATGCAATGGCTGATGCAGTCGCACGTGTAGATTCATAGGTGCGGCAGCATGTCATGAACTCTGCAAGGGTAGATGAGGGTTGGAGGGGGATAAGGCGTTGTATTAACTCTTCGTCTCTCACACCCATCAAAATTACCATCTGCAATTGCCATTCGGTGCAGGAGGTGGGATTGCCAGTGCATAAGTCCACTTCATCAGCGAGGTCCTTAAGGCGTGCGTAGTAGTCTGCAAACGATTCTCCGATAGCCTGTTTGCAGGACAACAATTCCCTGCGTTGTAAGGCTTCATTTCTGAGGCTGCAAAAGTGTTTTTGCAATGTATCCAACACCTCTGTAAGGGAAAGTGATGTGTTGGGAGGGATGCCCAGTGTATGCGTAAGCAGGCGCTGGACGTCCAGGGAGATGCACGTTCTCAGGTGAATCAGCTGGGAAGTTTGATGTAACCTATCAAGTCCAACTAATGCCGCATAATCCTCAAAACGGAGTCTCCATTGGCGAAACGCTTGGTATGTTGCATCTTGTTGCAGGAGAGGTGGGTGATGGACCATAGGCTTGCTGGAAATTGTAGGTGTATGCTCTGAGAAGCCAGGGGGTGGGGGAACAGGTGTAACAGGAGGTGCAATCATGGGGTTAGTTTGCTGGGGTTGCGATGCCGCAATCTGTCCTGATAGCAAGGAGAAAAGAGACATGAACCGCTGGTTGTCTTCCTGTCTTGATTGCTCCATCTGTAGTCTGAAGTTCTGCTCCTCTTGTCGTCGTCGGTCTTGCTCTTGCATGCTGGAAGTCTGCAGAAAGTGTATAAGATGAAGTATGTCATTATTCTGGTCTCCTGTCCTATTGGGAGTCAGGGGAGGAGGGAGAGTGGTGCTGGTATCTTCATCAGCGGTGGGTAGGTGCACAGGTACCTCGTCTCTCATCAGACCCTCCGTTTGATCCTCTACCTGATCCGCTGTCTGCTCCTCTGTCTCATCCGCTGTCTGATCCATTAAATCAATTAGCTTTTCCTCTTGCTGAGCCATGTCGTGTTCGGTGTCGTAAGAGAGCTTTAGATCAGTAGAATGCCAGAAAAATATCCAATTCGCTGTATGTAAGCGAAAGAAAGCACTTAGGATATTTTAAGAATTACAACGTTTGTCAGTGTGCTTGTGAAATAAGCGGCAGTCGGGTGGGGTGAGTGAGTGTGTGTTGCGAGCTAGCGACCAGAGGGGAGGCGGGAGGGGTGAGAGTGCCTCTAGGGGAGCGCCTCGGGCCTCAGTCACCATCGATGCATGACGAGGGGAGGACGTATGGTGGGGGCTCCCGAGAAAACAGGCGCTAGTGTTTAAATGTCCTGAAGAAAGCTTGGCAAGGACACTAATATAATGCAACACAACACTGTAACACACTGTCACTCTAACCCTGCACTGCACAAACACTGTATCACTCTTGGAGACACTGTATCATTCTTGGAGGCACTGTAGTAAACTGTCGTTGATATCTTGAGTCACTGTAAGGAATCCAATGTGCGAGACGAGAAGTAAACGGCAATGGCAGTCGTCTTCTTGGAGTCCATAACGTGCGGTTACTCACTGCGCCATGTGTGGGATGCTGCCACAAACATCCATGCAAGAAATGGAATGAAGGGGTGACAAATTAAATCCGTAGATTCTTTAAAATCTTGTAATGAAGATAAACAGACATCAAGACAATAGCAGCGGGAAGCATGTCGGCGCTTGTCACTACAATGACCACTGGACAGTGACTGACTATGCATATGGCGGGAAATAAAGGCAGTGTTGACACATCTAATTACATTGTTGCCATGATGCATAACGAAATAGTGGTCTTACAATACATGCAATGAGAAAACATAAATGGGAACATAAATATCATTCTTCTATAGAATAATACAAGCAAATGTACATTAATGTTCACAAACTGTACATAATGTAATTAATAAACAGCATAACATTAAATATCTATACAAAGTGTTCATGTTTTTTGCCAGTTGTCCTCCTCCTCTGTCACCACTTTTGGAGATCGCCTCTAACTCGAAAGGTAAGGTTGGGTTTTCTACATATGTACCTACATGAAGTATTTCTTGTACCATGTACACTGACACACTTTATTTACAGGTATGTACTACACTAAAGGTTATGTTAGGTATTGCATGGTCCAAATTGCTGTATTTCATTGTTTATTGGTCAATTTAGCTCTATTATAAAATTTACTGTGGTGTTTTTGTAGGGCTTGGAACGAATTAGGCAATTTACATGTAAAATGTGGTTCAAGATACGGAAAAATCAGGTTACGAAGGCCACTTCGGAATGGATTAATTTTGTATCCTGAGGTACTACTGTATAGATATATATATATATATATATATATATATATATATATATATATATATATATATATATATATATATATATATATTATATATATATATATATATATATATATATATATGTATGTATGTATGTA